>NC_039485.1:8636516-8936516 GCF_003590095.1 Trichoplusia ni
AGATATGTAGATGTAAACAAACGAATAACACAAACAAGAACGCTAAACGAAACTAACTCGCACTCTCACTTCGTACATATACACCACGACGGCACGGGCAAGCTGTGACAAGCCGCTTGAGAGCGAGAACACACCTCGAACGAACATACATACTAGGTACCTACCTACCTAACTACAATATAAATGCAAAAAAAATATATCATGGTGGGTGATCTTAGCGTCTTAAACGCATCTCTAACTATGCATACATATATGTATTATAGTACCTACTAACTAGTAGTAGTAGTAGTAGTAGTTAGTAGTAACCAGAAACCCAGCAGGCACGCGCGCTCGCGCGGGGGGGGGGGGGGGGTGCTTGCGTTTCCTGCCTTCATAGCGTCTGTGTCCCACCACACCAATGAAGACTCAAACACTCACCAAGTCGTTGAACCTAGACAAACACCCAGGCCCCCCCCCCCCCCCCGGCCACACACCCCCACTCTGCAGCGCCTCAGGTTCTTTTGTGGTGGTCGATGTTATTCTTCAGGTTGATGGAGGCCACCCTCTCAACATATTCAATACCAATATCTGGGTGGGTGGGAGGAGGAGCGAGGGGGGAGGGTAGGGGCGGGGGCTAGGTCTCCACTGTCGGCTTTCACTCACCTCGAGGGTAGTGTGTTTGAATGACACCACCGACGATCCCTGATCTGCTGATCTCGAAAACTTTTCAGTTCACTCGGTCGCTTGGTACGTGGATATCTCATCGTATAACGTATTTCTCCTCCGATACTATATACGTTTAAGTTTGCAACAATGTCATGCGGCGCGCGCAGATGCGCGCACGTATGATGTTGTGCGCGTGCGCGTGCGCAGCTTTCAGCGACTTAACGTTGACACGCGAACATTATTATGTTAGTGTGTTTCACGTTAAGTCGCTGAATGTCGTCTACGAACGAAAAATGGACGACACACACATGTAGTAATATTATTATGAAGATGATCAACACACATACATATTATTATATAATATATATAAGTGTATATATATATATTAGTATGTAAGTGTGTAGTACTGTGTGTGTTGTGCGTTTGTGTAACTTCAACTGTGTGGACCGTCGGGTTCGTAACAACGTTACGATTCGTTAACGGTTCAAATGTTATAAAATATGACTTTAATCGTGACGTGATCGATTCAAACGATATATTTATATTTACATATTTACGGTTAGAACTAGGGCGGTATCTAATCGCCTTCGAACCTCTAACTTTCGTTCTTGATTGATGAAAACACCTTTGGCAAATGCTTTCGCTGATGTTCGTCTTGCGACGATCCAAGAATTTCACCTCTAACGTCGCAATACGAATGCCCCAGTTATCCCTATATAATCATTACCCTCTCTGAAAACACAAATAGAACCGAGATCATATTCTATTATTCCATGCACGAAATATTCAAGCAGCATTTTGAGCCCGCTTTGAGCACTCTAATTTGTTCAAAGTAAAATTGTCGGCCCACCTCGACACTCACCGAAGAGCACCGCGATAGGATTTTGATATTGAACCGGCGTATTACCGCCGGCTCACCGACGATATGCTCCGCAGACGTGTCAGTATCACCGCGGATGCGGTGCACCGACAGCGCGGCGCACAAATGCAACTACGAGCTTTTTAACCGCAAACAATTTTAGTATAAGAATTGTTTTGTTGTTAGTTTATATAATAGGTATTAGATTAATAGTATTAGTAGTAGGTACACCTATTAGTTATTTTGGTAGTGTTTAATTGTATTAATAGTTATTTTCGTAATTGGTAGTGTTTAATTATATTAATAGTTTATTTTCGTAATTTTTATATTATTTATTTTGGTAGTGTTTAATTGTATTAATAGTTTATTTTCGTAATTTGGTAGTGTTTAATTAAATTAATAGTTTATTTTCGTAATTGGTAGTGTTTAATTAAATTAATAGTTTATTTTCGTAATTGGTAGTGTTTAATTATATTAATAGTTTATTTTCGTTATTATTATATTAGTTATTTTGGTAGTGTTTAATTGTATTAATAGTTTATTTTCGTAATTGGTAGTGTTTTATTATATTAATAGTTTATTTTCGTAATTATTACATAATAACTATATATAATTGTAAGTGTAAGGTAGCTTCAGTTACCGTCGATTAAAAATACACAATGCCACCTAAAAAACGACCATCTTTATCTCGAAATTCGAGAGATGCTAAAAGGATGAGAAATGCGCGTTCTCAAGAATCGGCAGAGGAAAGAGCACATCGGTTAAACTCTATGAGAGTTAGTGCCTCAACCTCTCGAGCCAATGAAAGCTCTCCAGAGAGAGAGATGCGATTAGCAGCTGACAGAGCGAGACGAGCTACATCACGGGCGTCTCAAAGCTCTTCTCAACGAGAGCTGAGGCTTACCATTGACCGAGAACAACATGTGTTATCCCGAGATGCTGAAACTGCGTCACAACGAGAATTGCGTCTCACTGCTGACCGCGAACGGCATACATTGTCTCGCGAGTCAGAAACCTACACTGAGAGGGAATTGCGTCTCACAGCTGACCGCGAACGTCATATATTGTCTCGCGAGTCAGAAACCTTCACTGACAGAGAATTGCGTCTCACAGCTGACCGCGAACGTCATATATTGTCTCGCGAGTCAGAAACCTACACTGAGAGGGAATTGCGTCTCACAGCTGACCGCGAACGTCATATATTGTCTCGCGAGTCAGAAACCTACACTGAGAGGGAATTGCGTCTCACAGCTGACCGCGAACGTCATATATTGTCTCGCGAGTCAGAAACCTACACTGAGAGGGAATTGCGTCTCACAGCTGACCGCGAACGTCATATATTGTCTCGCGAGTCAGAAACCTACACTGAGAGGGAATTGCGTCTCACAGCTGACCGCGAACGTCATATTTTATCTCGAGAATCTGAAACTTTAACTCAATATGAAGACCGTTTGACAAATGATAGGGTGCACCATAATGTTATTCGATCTCTCGAAGACGCACATGAGCATGAACAACGACTAGAGTCGGTACGCGAATATTATAATTCTTTGAGACAAGAACGATCAGTAAGTTTGTCTAATGAAAGATTAAGAATCGAAAATATTCGGTCTCTTGAAACGGACGAACAGCGAGAGGCCCGTCTTACTGCAGACAGATTTCGACATAGCCTTAATAACTTAGATGTACACATAGAAGATCAATCTAGAAATTCGGTGGCTTGGTCCGACAAATATAAAAGTGGGTTTGCTTATAACCTCACAATTGATTATGGATCATCTTCTGTAATAGGCGATATGAACGTGGTATGTCGTTTTTGTAATGCTTCAAAGTGGAGTAAGGAGTCAGCTGGTTTCTGTTGTTCTACAGGTAAAATAAATTTGCCTTCATTCGAAGACCCACCGGAACCTTTGAAATCACTACTTTTAGGGGAACATATACAATCTAAACAGTTTTTAGATAATATTCGCACTTATAATAGTGCATTTCAAATGACATCCTTTGGCGCTCAACAAATCTCAGAAGGTCATTTCATGCCTACTTTTAAGATACAAGGTCAGGTTTACCATTTGATAGGATCCCTTTTGCCTGAAAACCAACCTAAGTTTCTTCAAATATATTTTGTATCCGACTACAACGAACAGTCGAATATAAGAAATCAATATTTCCCGAATTTAAATACTGAACTCATATCACAACTTCAGAACATGTTGCATCAGGTTAATTCGTATGTATGCAGTTTTAAATCGGCATTAGAAGCTCTTCCTCGAGATGATGATAACAATTATAAAATTGTTATAAATGCCGATAGGCGTCCAACTCAGGAACACCCTGGGCGTTATAATGCTCCATCCACGAATGAAGTTGCTGTGGTATTGGTCGACCAGGAATGTGATAGGCGTGATATCGTTATCCGTTCCAGAGATAATCGTTTGCAACGTATTTATGAAACCCACAGGGCTTACGACAGTTTGCAATATCCTTTGATATACTGTCGAGGGGAAGATGGTTATAATTTTGCTTTATACCAAACTGATCCGCGTACAGGCGCACCTAATTATAATAAAAAGATTTCATGCCTTCAATTTTACTGTTACCACTTGCAAGTAAGACGGAATAGGTTTGTATACTTTCAACGTTTTCATGGCTTATTCAATCAGTTTATTGTAGACATGTACGCAAAAATTGAAACCGAAAGATTAGTTTATATACGATCTAATCAAAGGCAGCTGCGCGTTAAAGAATACGTGCACCTTCGCGACGCCATGCAGCAAGATAACGATACGGTGAATATGGGTCGTTTAGTTATTTTGCCCTCTTCTTTTACTGGTGGTCCACGATACATGCACGAACGTACTCAAGATGCTTTTTGTTACGTAAGAAAATATGGACGTCCCGACTTATTTATTACTGTAACTACCAATCCTAAGTGGGATGAAATTACTCGGGAGCTTCTTGAGGGTCAAGCACCGCATGACCGCCATGATATCATAGCAAGAGTTTTTCATTTAAAATTAAAATCAATGATAGATCTACTTACCAAAGATAAAATTTTTGGAGAAGTATTGTGTTATATGTATAGTATTGAATGGCAAAAACGCGGCTTACCTCACGCACATATCCTGCTTTGGTTAAAAGATAAGGTTCGACCTAATGATGTAGACAGTTTAATCAGTGCTGAAATTCCAAGTCCGATTGCAGATCCCGTGTTATACGACATTGTTAAAACTCATATGATACATGGTCCATGTGGTTCGTTTAACGGGAATTCTCCTTGCATGCAAGACGGTCGTTGCACTAAAAGATATCCAAAAGCCTTAGTGGATGGCACTGTAACAGGACATGATGGATACCCATTATATCGTCGCCGTTCAAGAGATAATGATGGTTTTACTGTTGAAAAGCGAGTGTCTGGACAACAAGTTACTTTAGATAATAGGTGGGTCGTTCCGTATTCTCCTGTGTTGTCCAGAGCATTTCAAGCTCACATAAATGTTGAAATGTGTAATAGTGTAGAGTCAATAAAATATATTTGTAAGTATATTAATAAGGGCAGTGACCAAGCTACATTTGCTTTGAGAAATGAACATGATTAAGTTACAAGATTTCAGTCAGGCAGATATATAAGTTCTTCAGAAGCTGTGTGGCGGATCTTAAGTTTCAACATTCACGAAAGATATCCACCTGTGACTCATCTGGATGTTCATCTTGAAGGCGGCCAACGTATATATTTCAACGCCGAAAATGTCACAGAACGGTTAGAGAACCCTAGACAAACAAGTTTATTAGCATTCTTTCGACTTTGCCAAACTGATGATTTTGCAAAATCTCTTTTGTATGAGGAAGTTCCATCGTATTATACCTACGATAAGCAACGGGGTGTCTTTAATCGAAGACGCCGTGGCAGGCCTGTAGATGGCGAGTCAGGTATTTTTAAAGAACATGTTCTTGGTAGAGTGTACACCGTTCATCCTAACAACGCTGAGTGTTTCTATTTGCGATTATTATTACATACCGTGCGAGGACCAACCTCATTTATAGATTTGAGAAAAGTAGACGATGTTGTTTATCCCACTTATCAAGCAGCTTGCCAAGCGCGTCATTTGCTTGAAAATGATCAGCATTGGGATGACGCTTTAGCAGAATCCTGTGTCAGTGATAATCCACGACGGTTACGCCATTTATTTGTAACATTACTCACATTTTGTAATTTGTCAGATGCTGTAACATTATGGGAAAAATATAAAGAAAAATTTTCAGAAGACTTTCTTAGAAATATACCTAACAATGATGAAGGCACAACTAATGATAATTTCCGTGATCTTGCCATAAATCAGTGCTTATTAGCTCTTCAGGATGACTTAACAGCAGTAGGCGGTAAATCACTCTGTGAATATGGTTTGCCAACACCAACCTCAGTCGGAGAGGTAACTAATAGGGAATATTCCGCAGAGATTGGTTACAATTTAACGGAACTGCTGACAACATTAGAAAACGGTGTCCCAATGATGACTGCAGAACAACGTTCAGTTTATGACCGCGTGTGCAATAGTGTTCAAAATAATTTGGGAACAATATGGTTTTTAGATGCACCTGGAGGAACTGGAAAAACCTTTTTGACTAAATTAATATTGGCTTATGTTCGAAATCAGCGTAAAATTGCTCTTGCCGTAGCTTCATCAGGGATAGCTGCAACATTGCTACCAGGAGGTAAAACTGCTCACAGTATGTTTAAAATACCAATTGATTTAGATCGCACGGAAAATCCAACCTGTAGTATTTCAAGAAATAGCGACAAAGCTAAGGTATTACGCGAGTGTAGTTTAATCATATGGGATGAATGTACGATGGCCCATCGAAAAGGAGTAGAAGCGGTAGACAGAATTTTAAGGGATATAAGACAAAATGATCGACCAATGGGCGGTATCACGGTTTTATTTTGTGGTGATTTCCGACAAACCTTACCGGTAATACCACGGGGAACCCGAGCTGATGAGGTTAGGGCTTGCCTGAAAAGCTCTTATTTATGGCGAGATATACAATCGGTGCATTTGACTATAAATATGCGAGTGAGAACTGGAGATAACCCGGATGATAGTCAATTTTCTGACACATTATTAAAGATTGGTGAAGGTACCTATCCACAACTACACCAAGGAAAACTTATACTGACGCCTGAATTATGTTGTATGGTGCAATCTCAACCACATCTTATATCGTCGGTTTACGGTGACGTAACAAATATATTAAATAGGGACAATTCTTGGCTATGCGAAAGATCTATTTTAACTCCTCGCAATGACCAGGCATCTGAGATCAATAACAAAATACTGTCGAATATACAGGGGGAAAGCAAAGTTTATAGATCAATAAATAGAATGGTCGATGAACAAGAAGCCACTAATTACCCGATAGAATTCTTTAAATATGCCCGGACTTCCCTCTCATGAAATTTGTTTAAAAATTGGGATACCGATTATTATGCTCCGAAATTTAAAACCACCACAACTTTGCAATGGAACTCGACTAAAAGTAACCCAGTTGCAACAAAATATAATCGAGGCTCAAATTTTAACAGGTTGCGGTGCAGGAGAAACCGTCTTTATTCCCAGAATACCCTTAATACCAAATAATTTTCCATTCCAATTTAAAAGGACGCAATTCCCAGTATCGGTGTGTTATGCAATGACAATTAACAAGGCTCAAGGGCAGACTTTTCGTGTTGCTGGAGTAGATCTCAGTGTCAGTTGTTTCTCACATGGTCAGTTGTATGTTGCTCTTTCCCGTGTTAGCAGTTCTAAAAGTCTTTATGTTCACGTGCCGGACGGGTCAACTTTCAATATAGTTTACCCGGAAGCTTTGCACTAAAGTATTTTCGTTTTATAGGTACCTTTACCTTACCTTTATAAGGCAGTGGTACTTATATTGCCACCAGAATTTGAACCTTAACACATTATTATAAAGTTTAAAAGCTATAAATATTTTTAAGTTCTGTGTCTTATAAAGGGTTAAGCCTTATGTGAACGTGATCTAAACAATATTACCAATATAAATAATAATAATAAATATTACCAATACATTAACTTAATACACAAGGAGTTACACGCTGACGGAGTCGCGGACACAGCTATCTATACTTTTCTGCCGGAAGTCACTATTCCACGCGGACGAAGTCGCGGGCACAAGCTAGTTATGAATAAACCAATTAACTATTTCATTTGGTGGTATTTTTTGATGATGGTTTTTATTGAAAAACTAATAGAATTAAAAATCGTTTTTGGCCTTCGCTATAGCTAGAACCTAGATGGGTTGTAAAATTAGGTAATGTCGACATTGTTTAAAGGTTTACACAATGTGGACATTGCGCAGACCGCAGTAGAGCTGTCTACTTCGTAACCCAAAAAGAACCAATAGATTTTGATACTATTTTATTTATTCTATTTAATATGAGATAAATTAAAATTTAAGTTATGTTACATTATGAGATGGCTCGTATTAAATAAATATTCAAGTTATCATCATCCATTAAACAAACCCACTCTATATGTGTTACAACTATTTCCACAAATCACATGAATCGTAAACATATAGAGCTCGTAGCAGTCTTATTATCGTACCATAATTTCGTAGCATATTAGTACTTAACTTATGGCCTACTTTGCTCTCAAGATACTCGTACACATTCATATTATTTTGGTACATAATTAAAACATTTTCATAATATCAGGGTCCATTAATCTCAATGTGCATTCAGAGTTTGAATAATTTTAATTAGTATTTAATATAATATTGTTTTTATCATTTGAACAACGTTAAAAAAATACAAACGCGTTTACGTTACTGAATTATAGTTACTAAGTTAATATTTGATCTATACTTCTATACTAATATATAAAGCTGACGAGTTTGTTTGTTTGTTTGAACGCGCTAATCTCAGGAAATACTGGTTCACATTGAAAAAATATTTTTGTGTTGTATAAACCATTCACCAAAGAAGGTTTTAGGCTATATACCATCACGCTGCGACTAATAGGAGCGAAGATACAATGGAAAATGTGGAAAAAGCAGGGAAAATAATTCATCTTGGAGGGCTGCCGCTCAAAAATTCATAACTTATATCTTCTAACCACGCGGACGAAGTCGCAGGCAACAGCCAGTAGAGAATAATATGATTATGACTACAATTACTGTTAAATGTCGCAAGCGCAATAAATTGTGAAAGTGATCTCGTTTTAACGAGTTACGGAGCAAAGAGGCTGAATAATTCGTTTTTAAAGTCACCAGCTCCGACAGCCGTGATCGTCTAGTGGTTAGGACCCTACGTTGTGGCCGTAGTAACCCAGGTTCGAATCCTGGTCACGGCAGTGATAACACTGTCACGGCAGAGCAAACTTTTTATAGTTTTAATTATTATAATGACTCTAACACTGCGAAATTAGCAAATGACGAGATTTTTTTTCACTGGCCTTTATTTAATTTTGCCATTTTAATGTAGCGCTTTTTTATATTTTTTACATAAGTAATTCAAATTCACCTGATCAACCCTCATTTTTTGGAATTGCGGTTCAAAGGAATAGACAGATAAACCTTTTTTTTAAGTAAAACGTGGGAATCCACACAGACACCCACCTCCCTTAGAGTGAAAATGGTCAGTATCACACTCTTACTGACTAATCCTGAATCACCGGGCAACGTCGCCGGCGTTCGGATGGCGCATTCATTTACGCAGAATAGGTAATAAAATACTGTTAGATATCATAATATTTAAAACTCACTACTTGCATGAATATTTGTAGTAAACTATTTTCTACGTCGACTATTGCGCAGTACAACGATTATTGCGCTTGTGCATACCATAACAAATCACAAGTGAAAGTACTCCAGTTTGTACGAGATATGGTCTTATATTTCGCGACAGTCACCACCAGCTCCGACAGCCGTGATCGTCTAGTGGTTAGGACCCTACGTTGTGGCCGTAGTAACCCAGGTTCGAATCCTGGTCACGGCAGTGATAACACTGTCGCGGCGGAGCCATTTTTTGTAGCTAGTTGCTACGGCGTAGCTACGTGGAGTCCTACATCTTATAAATAGACTAACTTTATCTTTGTTTGTTTGACGGTATTTATTCACTATGAAATATATAACAAAAGTAAATAAATTTTAAATAAATTTTCACTTTAGCTACAAATGATGTTAACAACAGATAAATTACAATATTTAGAACTGTTTGAGTTTGAGAACGTGTATATTTGAATCTTAACCTAAAATAATTAAAAATAATATTCACCCACAAAAGTTTTGAACCGTGTGTTGTTTGTAGTTTTCAGCATCTACTCCATCTTGTAGTTTATCTTTTAACTAAGTTTGTAAGCATCAGTCGAGGTCATGCCCTCGTCCAACACTATCTAGACAAAAGAGCAGCTAATTTCCCGCCGTAGCGTAGCATTTTAAAAATAAACGTAAAAATGTTTAAGTTTAAAAGCTTTGCACTTCACTTTCGCGGATCAAAGGCTTAACTAGATAAATCGTGGGACGAAGGGAGAATAATGTCTCTTCAGGAGGTATACTACCTCTTAGGTATAACCACTTAGGTGAAGCTGCTGCAGTCGTGGAAGGGAGACGTAGCTCTACACCATGTAATACGCTATATCGCTCCCACAACTACAACGGTATTGGTTTAAGGGGTGGTGCCAGACACCCAGGTTTTTGCTTAACTAGTGCAGCGCGTCTGCGGCAAGTTTTAATTTTCCATCAAACTGTTTTGTGATTGTTCACTTAAAGTTTGTGGAAAATTTCATGGAGCTGCTTTCAGTTGTTTAAGTTTTGTAGTGCTGGTTTTAATCATCCTGTAAATTGCGAAAATAGCAGGGTTGTTGAGTATCGTTTTAAACAAGAATGAATTTATATTTTGCACTAATAACTGTAATTATATCTTTCAGACAGTTGTTTTGTCTTTAGCTCTAAGCTTTCTTTCATTTTAAGGATCTTTTCTTAAGAATGCATTCATAGACTAGGAATAGAGATAATATATATTAAAATCAATTCTCCGAACAACTACTTACTAATAAACATGTTAATAAATATATCAGCAGAATTAAAACTAACCAATTTATGACATAAATCAATGCAAAGTAACTCGACTAACAACATTAACATCACATAAATGATAACTACGCCTACACGAAACGAACTAGCAACAAATATATTTATTCAAGCTTTCAAACAATTTGCTAAGTTGAAACTATTAGGAGCGACGCCTCTAACTTTGTACCAACTGATCCATCTTCGTTTTACACAACTTGTACAACTAACTTAAATGAAGTGTCTTATGTGACGTATTTGTCGTCAGTTTAATCCAGTTTCCGGTTTGCGTACGTGATACTCACAGAAATAATCATTTCTCTTACAGAAACCATAATTATGAATATTTGCATATGACACAGACATTTCAAAGAACTCTTTAATGAACTTCACCACAGTTGTTTTTGTTACATATGAAAGAAAATAAAACTGATTATGCCAGCGTAAATACTAAATAAGACAAACAACAATATTCCTACAAAAAGTGTTCTCTTAAATACTTAACAAGAACAAGCACAAAAACAGATATTTCTCTCAGCGAAAGTCACAAAAGAATCTTTGCTAACAAAAACTCTGCAGGCGCATCGATTCGTATCTGTTTCACGTTGCTATGTAATTTATTGCAGGCGCTCGCCCGTCTAGTGCACTCCGAGTGGTCGCCATCGAGATATCGTATCGACTTTACTAATTGGAATTTAAAAACAAAAGAATACTAGGAGATGTATTTAGTGGACGCTGACCTCAGGTTGTTTGTGATGGAATTTGGAATTGATATGAAAAATTGTATTTTGATTAGGATTACTATTGAATATTTTTAGCTCTCTAACTCAACACTTGTCTTTTGTATGATTTTAAGGTATTGAGAAAATTAATTTCATAATTAATTGGTCTCAAAGAAATGGATTTAAAAATATTTATTAATTGACTTTTGAATCAAAACCCTGCAATATTCGTAATTAAAGCAAACCACAATTAACATGAGTAATAATTGGACGGGATTGCGAACACCTAATCAACACTCACTCACACACACAAAGCTGCGTAATAATTCATATCAAACATACTTATTTAATGAATCCGTTTTCAAAGGATTACGATAGGAATCAACACCGGTAACAGTTCTCGGCAAAGCGAATATTTCATATCTGAGAAACGAATACATGGTTTGAATGTGAGAAAAAGCAAAGAGAAAAACACAATCGCTTCTTTTTAACATAAATTGAGTTCAATTGTTTTCGTTTTCTATATTAAATCGAATAAAAAACATTTTTTTTGTAACATATTTGTTAGCTCAACCTTGTTTGATGATGAATTGAATAACCACACCATTTATGTTAACAAAAGAAAACACGATTTAGCCCTGAATTGAACAAATAAGTCAAATGTAATTAGCCCATAAGCCGACTTAACTCTCTCTACCTAGAATCATAATATCTATTGAAACATTTAAGGTAAAACGTTTTCATCTCAATTGCATCACAAATGGCCGCTTAATAAAACTTTACGAAGAGGATAGCGTGTAACGCACCAACTTATTCTAATTATCCGGTCGAGCGACCCGCTCAACTGTTCACAGATAAAAGTTCTAACAATTTTCAAAGTATCCGTTGATCCCTAATTTGGAACCCTTAAGGGTTTACTTTTGTTCACCAAATGTTAAAATAGCCAATCATTTTGTGATTAAATCATGAGTGAAATGTATTCATTCATCTGTAAGAGATTAACGTGAATTTCGAAGCAATTAATTAATAAATTATTGCTTAATATCGAAATATATTAATCTTTTTATTTGCAAGGCGATGTAAAGTTAATGTGAAAAAGATTGCTAAATATTTTTGTAACAGTTTCTTCAAAATACATATTTTATTCTTAATATACATATAACGATGGACACATTTAACAAGTTTTTCTTAACAACAATTTTGCCCTTTGACCAAAAAAATAATCATCAATCCAAACCAAAACCACACAACCCTCTACTTATTACTTGGCCAATGACCCAAATAATTCGGCCATCTAGATAGTTTTAGGTCGTAACCGAACTAAACTGGAATCAAAGCGATGTCTGTCACTGACGCTGAACACCGCGTGCAAGTGACGAGAGCTGGCCTCAGAGTTTGAGAAACTTCTGCTTGACTGATCTGTAATTAATGCCCTAAAACAAAGCCAAAGTACAATTGGTAACTTGCCTGAGTGATTAGGTTCAGGTATGGCTACTGTTTCTATTACTCTAAATATTTGGTTCGTATATTACAGATTTTAAGGATATGGTATCACTATGTGACGGTGAATAAAAGCACATTCAAAAATTTTACAAGTGCCATTCTTAAAGATGTTAAACAATATTCAAAAGCAAGTGGAATAGGTACATTTTGATTATTATTATTTTTTTATAACATTATTCCAATTACTCCTCCTAAAATACTTAACAGGTGAACAGCCGATGTACCTAACTTTTTTCCTATCTTTCCTAATTTGGCCTAAGAAAATACATTTGTGAGAACCAAGTACAGAATATTTTAGAAATAAACGTCTTCTGCAAACTCGGTACATTATACTAAAAGGTCCCCTTGAGACAAGTCTCGAAACCCGTGATAGCTAGCACGGCTTATCAGACATCTTAACTGCTGCTAAGATTTGTGATAAGGACCCAAACAAACCTCGATATTACAAAAAAATTGGCACGATCATTACGCTAAAGGAACGAAAAGATTTCAAAATAAAGCAAGATTATTTACATTCAATAATGCAGCTTATCTCTCTTATAAATAAGGTGCATTAGTGTTACCGAGCAAAAGAAAATTGAATTTCGGTATTAACCTAGTATAAGAAAAGTAATAAAGTTACGATATTTACACCTCTTTCGCAGAACCTCCTTAAATATTTATGATACATATATACAAATCCGTTCAAAATTGGAACGCGGGTAGAAGCGGCTTCACCGAAAAGACCGGGTTTCATGAAAATATAAAATTCGAGGAAAATGTTAGACGTGAGATATTTATGTTTGTCTGTAAGTGGGATTTAACCGTGTTTATTTATTCAACAATGTTTCAATAGCCCATATATTTCTAGAAATTCAGAATAATATTAAATCCAACGCAATATCGGCCGCAAACGCAAAATTTGAGCGTCAATTTTATTTTCTTTCCCAGTAAAATCTGAAAATATTTAAAATATTTACCCTTTTAAAAACTGCAATATTAATGCACACTAGAGCAAAACACCAACTCAATAAGTTCATCCATTCAATTCCCAATCAAAACCCTATCAAGGCTCTACGACGTAACTTAATACTAGTCAATACTACATTCCGTATATCCCGAGTTGAGCATCTATTCCATACATTGGATGCAAGTAATAAAATTTGGCGAACATCCGAGCCTCATGCATCATGCAACTGTATCCACCCTACACACGGAAGCTTGAAAGGAACCAATAACACTGCTTGTTTCACTTTCAAATACGTGGTTACTTGGTACGAGGGAATATAAAAATATAGTACACGTATTAAGCATACATTTATTTGGAGTTAAAACAAAATAAATAATGAAAACGGTAATTATGAAAGTGAAATCTTTGCTAAAATAAAGGGTGTTGCGACAATAAACTATTCATTGCTTGATTTAAAGTTACGGTAATGCAAAAAACCGGTCAAGTTTGAGACCGACTAAAAAATACATTACCTTAACAACGATTGCTTTAAATCGATTTTTATTGTTAGTTTTATTTTAAATAGCTAAAGCAGATGTAAATTACCGGTAAACTTTTCAACTGTCAACCTACCACCGTTCATGAGATACAGCCTGGTGACGTAAGGACGGCCAGATAGCAAAGGCTCAGTAATAAGGTAACGTTTTCGCCCTTCAGTAATAGTAAAAATCTACAAAGTACAGAACTTTTCAAGTATTTTTAATTTTTTTATTGCCATTGACTATTTAGTTTTCAACATTATCACGTAATTCTAACATTATCAAACACAAACAACACTTTCCTTACTTATAAGGTAACATTAATTTGCTTAATCAGCGTAGTGATATACTGTCGCAGATAGTTGTATTTTGCTCCAACAATTCCTTGATAAAAAGCAGTGCGCGCCGCGCAACCCATTTCCCCAAGCATACACAATTTATACCGGCATCTAGAGATTTACTTAGACCGAGAAAAATGGCGCGAATAAAACTGAACCACCGCTAATAACTTGCAAACATTTTCCTATTAGTCGGAGAGCTTCACAACTAAGTTTTTATTTACATTAGCGATTTGTTTTCTGATAAATTAATAGCTAACATTTACAAAGCAACGTTCTTTGTTCTAGGAATATGTATAAAGTAGCTCATTAGAAGAATGGATTCGTTTAAGTCTTACTTTAATTTAAAAAGGTTTCATTACTCGTTTTTTCGTTAAACTTAAAAATAACTGTTAACGCTGAACAGATATAAATTGTTTAGGGTTCCATTACTCGATAAGCAAACGACGAAACCCTTATAGGATCATTTTGCTGTCCGTCCGTCCGTCTGTCTGTCTATCAAAAGTAATCAAAACCCATCTTGTCAGAAACGCGCGAAATATCAAGCTGAATTTTACATCAAATACTAAAAATAATCTTTGATAATGGCAAATGTTCAAAATTGTCTTTCAGAGAAATATTTAAGAAAAATAGTTCTTATGTGTATACAATACTTTACTGAACTGTCCCTCTATTCAGTGTAATCGATGATAACATTATATAACGACTTAAAAACATCGAAACCCTTTTTCCGATGAACCAAATAACGAATAGAAAGTGTAAACATCGCGAACTGTCTGTTTCAAATTGAATTTCTTTTCAGCTTTGGGGTTTTACTACGCCGTACTAGGGTTGACACGTCGTAAAATAAAATCGATACGAACCAGCTTTGTGAGAAACTTATGACTTAATTTATGACCTAGAAAGAACGCTGGTATCGAAATTGAATTCTCGACAAGTCACATCAAATCAGAAAGACGTCAGCAATTTTTAAAGTTTGTTTTTGTGATAGCACTTACCACTGAAATACCATTTAATAACGACTATTACTCACTTTGGAAAAAATATTGATGACAATTTTATTTGACTTACGCATAATACGAGCTCCGAAATATCAAATATGATTGTTATTACCAGATAGCATGATTATTTTATTACAGTTTTAATTAAAAGTTTCTCGTTTTGATATTTCGCTAATATTTAAATTTCATTATTTAAACTTGAAGGACTAAAAAACTGAACTGTGCCCACTATCACCCATCCCTCAATTGTATTGAACAGAAATTGTCGCACGAATATTTTTCCTGTTTTCTTTTGTGACAACCCTAGGCTGTGCCATAACAGGCACTTACGAGCCCACGTGTGTTCAGTCTGGGCGTACAGCGTGCTTTAGCTTTACATTACTAGAGTAAGCATTCATTTTATTTACGTCGAAGCCCAGCTCTTATATAGAAACGTGTTTGTTGTAAGTATAAAACAAATTATCCTTAAAAAAGAATTCTGTGTAGCGCAGGATTTATTTTCATGGCTACGGTTTGAACTGAATTTTCATGTTGTTCTTTTTAACACGGGTTTAAGTTTGTGAAGGGTTTTTCTTCAGCGTGGAATATTAAGGTTTAGCTAGCAACCTTTTTATTTAATCGCTTTTTTATTCCATGATAAATCCTAGTCACTGTTCCTAATGCAAAAATATTTATTATCAAATTTATATTATCTTATAATCCTTTGGGAAATTACACATCCATATAACAATTTTAATATACACTAGACGAACCCAGCCCCTGAGAATAAAATATACTGTATTTATTTAAATAAAATACAGCTCTCGGAATGGAATTCTCTTGTAGTACTTGCATTCCGAGTGTAAAGCTTCAATTCAAAACATATGAAACGTTACATGAAACGAATTTTCAACGCAATTCGGTCGTGTCAAAGTAAGTGGATCAAAACTGTTGTTGTTTGAAATGAAATAAGGGATATACTTTTTGTTGTAACGTACGCTAAAAGAGCGAATATACATATATCAGTACTATTCATGCTGGGTGAATCAAAACATGTTCATTTTATTAAGATCAAACTTGCTTGTTAAACAACTTATAAAAACTTGACTTTTGTTTGTTCTCCTCAACTAAGTAATACAACCTCTTTAAACCATTGTTCACGATAAACCTGGCAAGCTACAAACTGCAGCCACCATATTTCTCAGGAGGCTAAATTACAAGTACACAGGTTACTTTACGCGCAAGCTGAGAAAAAAGTAATACATTTTAAGCTGCACTCGAGGAAAATATTTTCTAATTTGTGCAGTTTTAATGAGGTAGCGGGTTGTATTTCATCGCGCTGCTCCCTAGCGCCCTCTATAAATAAAGCCAGTCGTGAACTAAGTCGTTTCATTGGTACGTTCCCAGACCGTGTTTCTACTTCCAATGAACGTTGCAGGTGTGAAAATAAGTTACAGTTTTTATTACTGAAAGTTGGCTATATATTTGAGTGGTTTAAATTGTATGAATGTACTTCTGATTCGAGATATTATTGGATTTTCTTTGCAGTTGAAGTTCTATTTTCTTTTGCAAGGAACATCTTGTTATGTCTTGAAAATTACATGAGTTTAATTTTTTTTTGTTACATTGTCTTTTTAAGAGAAATAACCCATTTCCACCAACCTTATTTTCTAGTTTCCAGTAGCGTTGACACTTTGATAACCCTCAAATACAGATACAGATAGCCGTTGAAAAAATAAACTTAATTGCTGTCGTCATATAATACGTTTCCAACTTTTACTAATTATGTGAACATCTAATAAGAAAATACAGTTCTTGTTTATTTGGTAACGTACTAGGGAGTCAGGAGCGCTGACGTTTGCTTGTAGTTAGAACTTATGTCTTTTGACGGTGACAAGTTTAAAAAAAAAAAATTTATTATGCCACATAATATGTGCTTCTTATACTTGTTACCTGTCTCAGTAATATAAATTACTTTTGAGTTTGAATGATTTTTTTTTTGAGGTTTTCATACCCAACGACCTAAAACGGAAGGGACTGTGGCTACGCTGTCTGGCCGTCAGTCACTAGGCTGTACGTCATGAACCGGGGTAGCTAAACAGTAATTTTTTTTTCTACATGATTTATTTCGGTTGTCACTTTTAGAATAAATATTAGAAATAGAAATCGAGGTTAATGTTAATGAAAGGTTGGTAAGGTCAATGTAAGTTTTTCTTTCGCCTATTTGTAGGGAAGACCGACTCACACTCGATGGGATTTATTTTTTCAGATTCTTTTAAATTTAATGATAACGATCATTTAAATGTATTAAATTGAATAACTAGATGGAAAAAAATATTACATATTTATTTAACATACAACAATACCTAATATTAAAAATATATAAAAGAGTTTAGATACTGCATCATCGTTCTTTATTTCCTTGGAATCACATTTTGGACCTGGAGTCATTTGATTTGGACCAACTAACGTTTCTAATGTCCCTTTTTATAGCCTACTGGTTACAAAACCTCTTAAGAATCCTAGTTTTTGTTGTGACGATTCGCAATGTTTTTATATCCATCAGAAAAATATATTTTTCAACTATTTTGTTTGTATTACTTACAACGGTACATTGATTTGAGATGTCGTGTGACGTCACGATTGATTACATTTACTCGTGATGCCATTAGGCCGCACTCTACTCCTCAACTTTGATTCACTTTATTTATTTAGATTGTAACCGAAATAAAATTCTTCGACTTTATTTTTATTTTATAAACTGGATCTGACTTTTTATACTCTGTTAAAATCTGAAAGTATAGAAAAACACCGCTTTTTAAGAATTGCAGAAAATGAACACTGGGATACCGACAAATAGCATAGGGGCAGAAAAGTAATCTATAAAAGTAATCTATCAAGTCAGAAATGGCTATATTTGGACAAGTCTTTGAAACATACAAACCAAACAAAATGAAATTTGGAAAAAATAGTTTAAAAGGTCCAGAAAATTAAAATACCCTTATAACGAAACAACTACCCACTTCGGCTTACATCATCATACAAAGTTATATAATTTCATCCTAAAAGCATCAAAATATATGCAGTAAAAGAGCTTCGGTAATTATGTTAATGAAACGTTGGACAAATAAAATCTTAATCTGCTAATGGGCCCGCGGCGACGGCCATTAATATCAACTGTCAAAAACAAACTAACGCTCGCCACAGATTGTACAGATATGCACATCTTTTCTGCTTTATAAAGGTTGAATATAAGTTATTAACACGAAACATTACCGTGCTAAATAAAAGTATAACCTATTAACAACTTTTTGATAAGAGAGATTACACTATTTTGTTTCGTTTTTTGTTCACAGAGTATTGTAGTTTCGTTTTATATAAAAATGCTTAGTGCCCATTTTTACCTGTTTCAAGAATGTATGTGTAGTTCATTCCAGGTTACAATTGGCATGACTTACTATGAATTCTGAAAAACGAATTTTCTTGCATACCTATATAAGTTTGCGTACATATATGTATTTATAAAACAAAAATCACTTCACCTCATTTGAATTATTCTTACGCAATTTCTTTTAAATGGTACCTGCATAACTTGTTTACTTTCAACTCAATTATAACTAGGCCGGTACTCAAGGTTAAACCTTTAATATATTGATTGCAAAACAAACGAAGTCATTTTAAAAACTTTACGTAATGGGACAGCTGTTGTTGTGAAATATTTAAAATGAATAACAATAACAGTACCCAATAATTGTCTCATTACTGGAAAATGTGATATATAAAATTTTCGTATCTCGGTGTTTGTAATTGAACTCCTCCGAAACGATCGATATTTTGTCTACGTATTCGGTATGAATCGGACGTCTATTTTAAATTCCCGTATTTTTTTATTCCCTTGCTCTCGTTTTATTGGCAAAACAACGTTTGCCGGGACAGCTAGTTATACTGTAATAATATGGACAAAAGAAGTGCGATCATAAGGCACATTTTTATAAAAGTCCAAGTAAAAAAATAACATCTTTTTTTCCAGCTTAGTTGAAAACATAGTAATAATGACTAAAGTCAGAAATAAGACCTCATTTTGATAATAAGTTTGTGGCAAAACTTCATAAATTACAATCTAGGAGCTACAGCAATAAAGTGAATTACTAATTACAAGTTTTGGTGTAGAGCTTTTACAGTGATTAAGATTAATTACCCTAGAACCTTTTCTAAGTAACTACTTTGTTTAGTGAAACATATTTAGACGTTTTTATTAAGGCGCTATATTGAGCTTTTTAGAAAGCGATTGCCTAACTCAATTGAAACCTTATGGTGCGTGTTTTTGCTTACATTTATTCACACACATTTACATTTAAAGTGAACATTATAACAGTTTGTTTAAAAGTTGTTCACCCATTAATTCACTAGCGTACACTACTTATTATGTAAACAGTATTTTTTAGTTAACATAAATACATCCATTTGGGACAATTTTAAGATACGGCTATTTAAGCTACCGCGGTTCATGAGACATGCTTGGTAACAGACGAATGGATGAACAAAGCAGTCTTAGCAACAGGGTTATTTTTAACCCATTGAGAGTTAATCCCTAAAGAAATTTATTATTGATTTCACTTTTGATAAAATCACAATAGACATTGACAGTACAACTCTAAAATACAACAAAGAATGAGCCAAGTTTCATTTTAATTCCTTAAGTTCACAAATGACTCACTTAATAGGCACTACAGTGTATAAGGAGATTTGTTTGCGTTCGATTACAAGTATCGAAGGCAGCTGTTGTCTAGACAGCCGGAACTAATAGTATTATTTGTAAAATGAATAAGCATGACCAAATTTTTACGAACCTTGTGGGCGGTAGATTAAGTAATTGGACAAAAAGCTTTAACAACAGACCGACATAAGTTGGAGTTAGAAACAGATATGTTGAGAAATATTAAAATATTTTACAGAATTAAAATAATTTATTAAAACACAATAGTTGTGTAAGCATTAGAACCATTAGAAGAATTGGTCTATTGACCAATAGCTCCTCAAAAGACCAATCATATTTGCATGGTAGCCCAATATTAATTTTATATTCTTATGCATTACAAAAGTATAACATCAACCTACTAAATTCAAATACTAAATCAGTGTTTGAAAAATATGTAATAAAAAAGTAACAGCGATCTTCAAAACTTCCATTTTCCAGTGTTGTCATATCGACGATGTAGATGGAACTTAACTCCGGTAACCTAGCTTTATGATGTCTAAATACTCATACAGCTAGATAACCAAAGATAACTAACCAGTCTACTTTCTTCTCTCTTCTTAATTAATGCCAAAATTATCTTCTTTCTTACTCTTCTCAAGTTGTCTCTGTAGTTCTTCTATTTCGTTCCGTGTTTTGCAGTTTATTCTTGGGAAGAACGTAGCTTTCTTTATTTGCTATGTGCATTTATCCGATGTCTCCAAGGATGACCTGAAATTTGATACAAAATAGAAATTAGCGTCAAATAAAAATATAGATACATATAACACGCCGTTTTTATAGAAACGTCGGGACCTATCCAATTAATACGCAATTTTAATTATCTCAAACTGAGTGCCAATTAACTTATTAAATCATAAATCAACAATATAAAGTATTTCCATAAGTCTTGACCCACATCTCAAGGTTCAACAAAAACAGTCCGCGAGTGACGAAAATTAGGGCGCACGACCGCTGCCCGAACATACAGAAAAAATAAATTATAACAAACAACAAAAAGAAAAAAAAACACCAGCCAGTGTTTTATTCGACAACGAACGCTAAAAAAATGTTATCCAAACTTGGGAGTCCAATTTACGGTTGGAAAAAAAACTTTGGTCTCCAAAGAGGCTTTGAAACAAAAATTTCTTTGAAGATACTTATTGTGAACACAATCTCGAAATTAAAAGGGAGGCCCTGTTTGCAATAAGATGTAATAATTAAGGCACGTTTTTACTCTGAGAGCTCGGACGCGTTCGGACGGATTGCCTGTGTAATGCTGATGCTTTTGGCTGAATTGTTTTACTTTAATTATGTACTTAAACTGAGAATATATGTACAAGGACTTTTAAAAGACAAAAGCTTGTTACAGAAATGGTATTCAGAGTTCAACAACCATCAATTTACATTTATTTGCAGCAAATATTAGGGAGTATTTACGAAAAACTTTATTCAAATCATTTCTCAAAGGCGACGTAATAAGTTGGTTTAGTACTTTCTCAACAAATTTCTACCGACTGCCCTTATTTGTTATGGCCAAGACCTCGAATAATATGAAATGAAATTTGGTTTGAATATCTCTGAAAATTGTATGAAACCTATAGAATATTTTTCATACGTGATTTTTCGTATTATACCTATGAAGGCCGTGTTTGCTTTAATTAACTTGGCGATTGCGCAGTGCTGTCTACGCTACGTGAACATTTTATTAGTTAACCGCCGTACAGAAAATCCTACGTTTCAAGGAGTTATGATCTTGTATGGTCAACAAATGGAAACGTTGAACGCAACATTTTATTTGTCAATAAATAATTTCTAATACTTGCAGTCTTAAAAAATCGATAGATGCTATCTCGCATAGTAACAAGTATTCTGTAAAAGAAAGCGTGGGTAGTAACTAGCAGGTAGCCAATACCCTGCAGGTACATGATACTTGCCACAGAACCGCATGACAGATCGTAACAAAAACCGACCGAAGAAAAAAATAGAAGGCGAACTAACACAAGTGCAAATGACTTGTGTAAAGACGAACGTCAATACTTCCAAGAATTGTTTAGATAGGTTAATATACTATGTGAAAACATACACCGACGTAACTTGAGCCACAGTGTCTATATCAAACAAGCACCACTTGAGAAGGGCGATGGCTTGCAAGAGATCATGCAATACTGGATGCTCGCGACCATGAGGAAAGAACCTAGTAACTTGGATGTCATTGGAGAATTTTCCTTCCTTTAGATAAGTTTGAATGGGCCAGTATCATTGTCATAATATCTTTATATAAGCACGGACATATTTGAAGATTTTCCGCAGAAAAATGGTTGGAATGTATCCTTACTTAGACATAATACAAAATAACAGCATACAAAATAATTCTTTTTTGAATTTAGGAATCGAAAAAAATATTTTTATATTTCGAAATGTCAGTGGCCACGCCTGTGACTGGCCGTTACGCATATCGTCCTTCAGTACGCGTGAGTTGTATTAAAAAACACATGATTTGAATTCGATAGTGGCAGACAGACATTAGCATTCATAAGTGCGTCTCGTGTATAAAGGTGTTTTTGTCGTTCCTCTTCAGAATTGCCTTGTAGGACGTGACGTGAAGACGTTTAGAACATATTTGACTCACATCGAACATGTTTAGGCAAGTTTTAGGATATTAATTGAGCATTTAGGTATTGCTTCGTTTTTGTCCGTTTCGATGAAGACCTCCTATGTTGAATATACAATAAAGTTTCTGGTTATATATTCTTTAAAGACAGTTACATGTTACTACGAAAAATTTGTGTGTCGTTAACCTATAGTTTTGGAATTTAAATACAAAAGTCAGATATAAAGATTAAAATGTAAGAAAATAATAATATAGTCGATATTTAAAAGTATAATTTCCACTATGAAACGGATCTACGCAGGTCTGTGTCATAGTTTTATCAGAACGACCATTAGCATATCCTGGACAACGCCCGTTCTGCGGTAAATATTAAAAGACAACAATTTGCACATTCAATTATTAACAACTTCAACTTGAATGACTAAGAAAAGTATGAATAATAAAATAGGAAATCAATTCAACCTACGTAGATATAGTATTATTATTCAAATTGTTTATAATGACATTTGGCATCGTCACAATGCCAAGAAACTAGATCTGAAGTTTAAATTAAAGTTTTAATACCTTGAGAATTTTATACTCTATGTCTCCAACAAAATCTCTGTATCTAATCTCCTTTCATTTTACGACGCATCACGTACAAAATTCTGTTGAGTTCAGGGAACAGGATTGACACAGTTTGTACGTCACTCGGTACAGTCAGCAAAAATACATAGTAGATTTACTAAATACCAATGGGAGATTCAGTAGATTATAAATGAAGTAAAATGAATTTAAAATATGATTCATATTACCACAGCAGTGACTTAAAATATATTCTGTAAATTAGTTTTAAAGTTGGATTGTACGAACCGACTGTGGTCCTCACCGTACGACAAAGCAAGACATCGCTTCGTGAGCGCGTGATCAGAAAGACCAATAGCTGTCATTTTTGTGAAACCCGATAACTTTGAATGCTTTGATGCACCGACGAACAAAGTTTTAGAATTAGAATTGACATTATCAGATCCGAAAGGACCAACTTTCAGTCCGGTGGGAAAGTAGGTTGAGCTTATTAGATAAGCGACGTCAAGCGCATTCTACCGCGGTGGAATAGTGGTAATGTCAGGTATACGGAACAGACAAACTTTTATCTCTTCCATAGCTCCCGAGTTTCTACTTTCAATGGTTGCAATATATCTCTACTGACCTCGATAGTTTTAAATATTTATTATCTAGACAGTTTCTCTTCGTATAATTTTGTAACATAAAATTGTCTTGCCCAAGCTATTTTAACACCAAAAATACTATAAACATTTTTATAGTGCGTAAAAGACAAGTTTATACTAAAGAAATAAGCGTCTGATTCGGGGCGAGCATCTGTGCAATATAAATTTTATGCGAACGACCAGTCCAGACCATATAAGGACCCTAGTAATTGCTGTAGAAACTTTAGTAATGGCTTATTCAATCCGCGAAGCCGGCCGACCGGTTGTGCCAGCATGTCTATGTTCGCTGAGATCTGCTCTAAAACCCGACGAAAAACTCTGCTTGAATTTATCTTCAGACTTTGTATAGAAAGAGGCATACTTTGGCACGCTTGAATGTGATTTCTTATTCACAAGATTGAAGCGACGCCTCAAAAGACCAAAAAAGTATTGAACTGGTCCTTTGGGTGTAATCAGCTTTATTCAGCGGATTCCGTAATTTCATCATAAGATTTACGTTAGATTGATTGGGAAATACATTTTAGCCTTAAACACATTTCTGTACACCTCAATACTTTTTTGTAATATAAAAGTCGTCGCTTAAACCGATTGAAACTGTTCATAGTCAGCGATTATCTATATGAATAGCTGAGAGAGAGAAATTTAATCTAACCATACCCATAGGTGTGGCTAGCTCTCAATCAACAGTTTAACGCCTCGTCGGTAATCTTCTATAACAACTATATCCACAAAACCACTTTAGGCCCAACAAAATTTAACATCATTATATTTCAATCAAAATTTTATTACTACGAAAACAGCCCAGAACGACTTGCGGGAGATCAAAAGACATAAATGGTGCTCAACGGGTTCCAAATGAAATTTGTTTCGGCTTTCATCGGAGGAATAAATTGGGTTATGGAGACGGACTCCCTTCGTATTGTGGTAGCTTAGGTTTCATGGTAACTGCTACAGAATCACTTCAATTGAATCAATAAATTGTACTTTTGTAACTTTTACTCGCCCCTTTACTTTACCTAGTTACTGTTTTCTCTTTGATTTACTGTACAAAGTTTCTTTTGTAGCTGTAAATGGAATGGGTGTTAATCTCTTTTGTCAAAGAGTAGATCTTGATTAAATAAGGCTTTTAGAACTTGGGAGATAAGTGAGACGAGATACTTTCTTTGTGTGTTCTAACGATGTATTTCAGTAGTGTCAAATTGATATGATAGTATCAAATAGAGGGTTTAATTTAGGGAAAAATCTTTTAGTGTCTCTTGAAGTAATTTTCTGAAGTTTTATTTAGGTATATCTATAACAGACCCTCATTGTGACCCTAAAATCTAATAATATTGTTATATTAATCCAATAAACAGAGTTAATTCTTGTCTGAACAATCAATCGAATTACAAATGTCGAAAGTTAGTCAAGGGAATGTCGCGTGAAGTCGGAAACACGTTTCATTAATTTATTGGTAGACTCTGTCTCCCGAGTGATTTCACAGATTTTCTCGCTAATACTAACTTTTACTTGAGTTGTGAACAAGTGCGAGAGTTTTGTTTAATTAAATTATAAGAGGCGTGTTTATTGCAAGTTATATGTCATGAGTATTTGTCGTTTTTATAGCGGTATCTCTTCTGACATAATTTTATTTACAATACAAAAACGTACGGAAATGAACTCAAACTATGATTTATTTTGAGGCACGGTTAATCAAAGGTTTGTACCTAAAACAATATATTAGTATTACGAATCGTTAAATAAGTTACAATTATTAGAATGGCTCATGCACACAATGGTTTATATTAGTCATAATCCAACACCCACCATCAGAATATGGACCAGGTTGGATCGGGCATTAAGTGAACGAAACTAGTCTAGCGATCTTGATAAATAGATGTAAGTAAACAGCTGTATCGCCAAAGTAATTATTCAAATATTAATCAATTCACAGTTTATCAAAAAGCATTCTTTTTAACACTAAAATCCCTCACCGCAACAATCTGTTCCAATTTTATCGCACTTGCTAAATACAATTTAAAAGTGTTGACAGCAACATGCGACCCATGATTAATGTACTAGACTTACATACTCATAAACCACTTTTATACGAAACGACGTGCTAGTTTTAGGTGCATTAATCATTTTACAAATGTCAGTGAGACCTGTTTAGCTGGTGTTAGACACACAGACATGTAACACTGTCTGTGCTTCATAGATGTAAAAATAACTTTTAAAATTGAAAGAACAGCAATTTTGCAAACTGACTAGAAATTATGTTTGCCGGTATTTGAATGACAGGTAGTAGCAACCCTTATTATAACCGCATATAAAAGCTAGTGAAATCCACCCTTTATGAAAAAAAAAACAAAGCGAACGCACAACTTGCATACAATTGTAAAAAAGCTCACGTAAAAATTTAAAATTTTGATAACGCACTCGCGTGTTTTGTATTCTCGATTGTAAAATTCGTAGTAAACGTACCCGGGTGAATTTATAATAGTGTGATTCCATTATAATAGAAAACGACCGTTTGCATTGATTAGACGATGGGCGAGGTTCACACCGCGAGCGGCCGTCGCTTATAACACGTACGTATCGCGCATGCGTGATGCATAGATTTAGTAGTTCTTTTGTTTTTAATTAAAACTAAATACCAATATTCTTGGTATAAAACTGAATAAATTTAGAATAAAAAATTGACACTAACTAAGAGGTATTTCTTTGGTACATCTCAAAGGACCACTAGAAACGAGGACCATTGGTATCCGTGAAAAAAATTAACGACTTTTCCTAAACGTAAAGCTATTGAAATACTTTGCATTTCAATGCAATCATAACGAAATAGATCAAAATATCAATTTTTAAAACTTAACATGAAATACTACAGCCTGAATTTAAATAAAAAATAAAAAATTGAAAATTATATCCCACTCGAATCAAAGAGTATTAAACAAAAAGCCTTAGGCGACAACAATAGCTGTCACTGGAGATAAAGATATAACACTTCCTTCTTATAATAACTGTCCCGAGGCCTTTCTAGCCTTTCATCGCCACACCATAAAGGGAGCCTTCGCGAAACGCCCGCCGGCCATCAAACTGTAAACGACGCTTCGCTTAAATGTTGGCGATTAAGGACCAGGAATAACTGTCTTTAGGTACGCAAACGACGTTGTATTTATTAGATCTGTGTTGGAGCCTTAATTGTATTTACTGTGTTGTAGCTCCAATTTCATAGTATTATTACAAGGTAAAGTTTTACATAAACGTTTTAAAGGCTTATTTATTACGATAAGAGGCTTATTTAAGACAATAACAAAATACAAAAAAAATAAAGAGCTGAAAACGTCCGAGCAATCCGGTCACATCCTAGGTATTATCCGAGTACTATGCATGTAATCTATTCAAAAATATATTTTTCATTAATTTCTATTTCTGACAGTTCATTGCAAACCGCTTGCAGTATAACCTAGCTCGCCCATTCATCGTTCACATAATCAATTCATTCATTCATTACTCATTGGCGCCACGCATGCGCCTCGCATTGCAACTCGCTATAATAAGTTATTAGAAATTCATTCTTTTTCAGCCGTCAAACTTTTTTCTTTCTTGTAATCTGCCGGAGTTGCAAGGATGGCCAGATAATGAACGTTAAGACCGCATGATATGTATGTGTAAGCTATTTTTATTTGAAGAAAGAGTAGAACTTTTTTATTTCTTTGGCGGGGAATAATAAATGTCTGTTTGCATAAATGCCGCAAAATGTATTGGTATACTCGTACTTAGTTATTGTTATTTTTAACTGACAATAGCTCGTAAATCGGCTTCTAATTTTATCGAAAGTTCTTGTAACGTAACTTTTGTCAACTAACCTATCGGTAAAACGATGTAACGACAGAACCAGGTAACATCTTTGCACAACATCTTCAAAAATCAACATAGTATTATTTCTCACACAAAACCCATAACCCAGCGATACACCAAACAAAAGTCAGACATTGCTATGTCCAGGTGTGTCAATGTAATAACTAAAGCGAGTGCAGGTGGACGGTGCCAAATAAGGCCGGGTTCAGACCATCGAGATGCCAGATGCGGAGGAAGGCGGTGCTAACAGAATCGCGTGACTTGCGTAAACCACAGCGTGGAAAAATACTACATTTCGTGTTGTTTTACTGGCAAGTTTTAGTCGAATTGTGAACAAATTCATTTATCGATACACGCTCATAATATCGACATGCTTTTAGGCAAAGCGAATGATAAATGACGATCACATGCAAAGTTAAAACACAAATCACGGCCAGATCCCAGACCTCAAAAAAATGAGAATTACTTTCTAGATTCATACACATGCTACACAAATGCACAAGGCACATAAATCTAAGCGCACAAGCTACACAAATCATAATACAACCATCAACAATAAAAACTTCAATACCAAACTTCAAATCTCACACAATCGACAGAAAAGAAAAAAAGTACCTCAAGGACAGGTGGTTGCAGACAATAACACTTCATCAATAGCACACAAAAAGAACCGTGTATACCGCACAGGTGGCTGCACAAGACTGACCGGAGAATAAAACCTCCCGCGCTCCCCGCGCCGCCTCGGCCGAGGGCCACAGAGGGGTAGCGAAAACAATACGAAGAGCTCTCACAGACAGGTGACCGATCATTTACCAGTTGCCGGTTACCTGCTCGCAAGGGAAAGATAAAAGGTACCTGGGATCCGGTCCGGACGCCGAATTAATTGGTCGAAACCGACTTTTGGGATTTGTTACGATTTGTTGGTTTTGTACTGTAACTCGATCGTTATTTGAAGTTATTTACATAAATTAAAAGTCGACCTGTTTGGGCTCGTTTAATTGTCTTTGTTAGGTAAATGGACCACAATCATAATTATGCGTTTTTTTTAAGAAACTTTTACTAGAACGTAGTAACGTGGATTGACTTAATTCCATGACAGGCAAAAATCCTTCTCGAAATTTCGTCAAGATTGTGTGATTATTCGTCAAAGGAAACAAGGATTCGCTAAAACTCAAGTCGTGCCGCAGTTGTTTTCCTTCCCCCCTCAATGCACCTCACAGCTGAGAACTATGCGTAACCTTGCCAACTGATGTTTGTCGGCGTTTCCGAGCCAAGTTGCCACATTACTTTGTATCAAAAAACCCAGTTAGAAACAAACCCACTTGTAAACGTAAGACGTTATAATGAAGCTATAAAAATTCTCAACGGGAAGGAATTCGAGAAAGTTTTTCCTTAACCCTTTTATAAGGCTTCTCGACGGTTGCCCAAATTTTTGAAAATGAATAATGCCTATAATATAAAGTTTCGTAACTTTAATTTTGGGAAGTTTTATTAAGAAATATTATAATGCGGTCAAGTGTTGAGTTACGCAATTACAAGAATTTTATTATTCACCTTAAATTCTTTGCAGAAAGATTGAAATGATTAAGTTTTATGTTTTTCTTTTCACTTTACCCTTCCCGAAAATGTAAATACAATTTGCTTCAAATTACGTTTGCTTAAACTGAAATAAATGATTACAGCGATTCGAGTAAAATCTGATCATATTCCCAAGTGATGTGTACTTTCGTCATTCCAGTCACATTGGCTCTCATTTTGGTAATCGATTAGCGTTCCCACGTTTATCGCAATCGATCCACCCACTGATTCGAATACAATCGATTCCTTAATCGGGGAGTCACGTATCGTTACACCAGTTAAACAGAGAAATTTGCCTTTCTTGCCTTTGAATTTATTGGATCGATTTTAATTCAGAATAAATAAAAACAAGTTGTCAATACAACAGGTGGTAACCTACTATTTCTTATAAGTTCTTGGAAACAAGTACTAGACGGTTTTTGTGTAGCCTTTGGTCTCACGCATACATAACTCTATTGAAAACCGGTAATCCTGGCTGTATAAAGAGCTTCATTGACAGTTAAAAAAAAAGTTAGAAAAAAAACACCACGCTTTGAAGTTTTATTAGCAAGGAGGATGCTGGCTAACAAGTAGTCAGCAACAAACTTTTTCGTCTAAAAAGTACACAGTATTTGAATTCAAAGACATTAGTGCAACTTAAAGCCATGTATTAAGTATTGAAATGTCAATAGAAGACGTTTAATCATGTCTTAGCTATTAACTTTCCTAATTACTCTCAAAGTATGTAAAAACTTTACGCAATTCGATAACCATAATTATCCTAACACAATTGAATTATAAATTAACTCTATGTTATTCTATGAACTAAAAAGCACTTAACAAAATAAACTACAAGTAATAATGATACCATTAAAGTTTTGCAACAAGAACACAACTAACGTAATAAATAATCTAAAACACTCAATTACTTTTTAATAAAAAAAAAACAATGTTTTACACACACTCCGGCGAACGAGGTCGTCTACTTTAGATTTATAAATATTTTAATGTCCTTATTAACATATGTAATTATATATTTATTTATTTTTTACCTTTTAACGGCCGATGTTGAAACTATTCTCAGAATCTTTTATTATTTGAGAATCATTTTGAGAGACTAGTTATCAGTTTGCGTGGAAATGCGTCATACATCAGGTTTTCTTTTCAAAATGGATAATAAATTAATAATAGATACAGTGGCTCGTAAAATACCACACGTAAAACAGCCTGCCAAAGAATTCCTTAGATTCTTCAAAAAATTCGGGTACAGGTTCAAAGAATCGGAGATCTTAGTAGATAAGCTTTGTTATCAAACCTGGATCCAATTTATAAATTCAGCAAGTAAGCTACTATCCAAAGCCATTCGAAAACGTGGAATCGAAACAAAACACTGGCAACTTCATCTCCATTCTACGAAAGACCCAAACAAAAATAAAGCGTTCTTTGTTTAAAAACGACAATAAAAGTATTACAACGTCACTTAAGGACAGTGTCTGTTATTGTTCTTTTTGTTCAAATTAAATGGGCATTCAGTGAATACTTGAGGAGTTTATGGTGCAGGTAACACAGTAATACAACCACTTTGAGTGGAGCCTGTGGTGTTTAAGAGCTGTCATTTATTTTATTCTTTTTACAAGTGATTTAAACTTTATAGATATACTTTTTAATTTTGTTATTAATAAAAAGGTTTTAAGACACTATTACACATGTTTAAACTACGACACTGCAATTACAATACCATAAATGTAAATTAATAAAAAATCTGCCGACTAAACCAAAAGTTCAATGACCAATTCTCGATAAATAACAAGAAGAGCAAAATGATAGAATAACCGACCAAATATTTGTCTACTATTATCAAAAATTTACATAACACATTGACACCAGCCAATCAACACTATATGCCAAATCTAGTCTTATAAAACTACCAACTGAAATCCAAATGGAGTGAAGTCACAAAAATGAAGTTTTTTGATCTGGTGCTAACAGTTAGAAGGGAATCAGGCATTCAGCCGGCATTGGGCCCGATGAGGTAGATATGTCTATAGCGAGCGTCCGCGGTCTGTCCGTGGCGCGTCCGTGACTCCACTGGTAATGAGCTCCACAGCAATAAGGAACACGCTGTGACGCTGACAGGATAAATTTGGATAAAATTACATGCAAATATCGTTTTCGTAGAACTTTGCACGAATTATAGGGTTTGGTTGTCGTTCATACTTTTTTTTTGTATTGGTTTATTGGCGGGCTCGTTGCCAGTAAACGCGAATCATGAGGTTAAATTACATTCAATATTTTCTAGTTCTTTTTCGCCTTCAAATATACGAGCAATATCTTGCTTTTTAACAATGAAAATAACACAGTGAAGGCTGAGATCTATCTGTATTGAGATATTACTTCTTTCACATGTTTTAGGATGTCAATATTTGATCATCAAAACAAACGAGGAATAATTGAACCAAGTAGCCAATAAGCAAACGTGTTGAGAACCAATAACTATTTTTTTAATCCGCACAACCATTCAATTAATATCATTGAAGACGTTCAAGTCACACATAATCTTAGATCTTCACAAAAACACCCACAAAATGTTCTAATTTAATTTGGACATTAGCTATAGAAGTACGTTGCACGCTCCGACGCCCGAGTCTTTTCACACGAGAAATTCACGGTCACTGACTATGTAAATGTAAAACGAAACACAGAACAAGACTCAGTAAGCTAACTCCGTACAATGTAACATGCACGATTAAAAAGGCAAGATACGATTCATAAACTCATTTTGTATTAAAACCTTCGAAATATCAGATTAAGAAGTTCAAACGAAATTCGACCGTTTTTCAATACTACTAACATTGATTTTCGTTTTATGTCAATTGTAGTGTACGTATTAATAGGCTCTAATCATTCGCTGCCATACATAGACATTCACATGACGCCACAATGTTTACTCATATTATTCTTCATGTTTATTTATATTAAATAATTTGCCTTGAATGAGACGGCAGGTAGACTGTTAAACAGCTAAAGATATACGGAGACAGTGTGGGTTGAGATTATGATTACACTCCTACAAGTTAACGACGCCGACGTCTCTTAACTATGACTTCTGAACTTTCTAGATCATTAAACTGAGTGACTAATTCCTGAGCTACAAAAATACTGTTACAAAGACACGCAGACTTGAGTGGCGCGATGTAAATATTGAAACAATAGAAGTGTGAAATAAAATGATGTATGATGGACCGTTGTCTGAATGTTCGGCGCGAAACAAAACAAATGAATAGCTGGTAATTTTCGTTATAATAGGTATATGAAGAGTCAAGGAACTTGCGTTCGCGTACAATGGAGGAAATTGTTGTTGAGAGGCTAATGGCGACGCGAGCGGTTACTACCGTAGATATAAAATGGTTTCTGAAAAATATTCAATTTATAATCAATCTTAATTACAAACACGACTGAGTCTTAATAACAATCACATTTCATCCATAAATCATGGTTGGTTTCAATCACAACTCAAATGTATTAATAGGACATGGAACTCCTATTGAAAGACAAGCGAATGTGTTATAGACAAAATAAATTAAACTTTATCCTTCTAAACAAAAACTTCCGCAACTCAAAAACATAATGCCCAACTTAACCACGAAAATACATTACCAAAACAACTGCAAACATTCACAACAATCACCCAATAAAAATGAAACTTTTCCACACTACCATCAGAACTTTATAACAAACTCTTCACACAAAACGCTGTGATGAAGTCTGTCAGTCTGACATTAGAGTACATACACTTACGAAACTCGGCTAACGACACCAGACATTGTGAAACTATAGTTTAGTCATCATCACTGCCTAGCCTTTACCTAACTGTGCCAGCCAGTGTCCGGCCTAACTACATGCTACAAGCTAAACTTAGCTTCCAGAGTTCCGCAACAAATTATTAGATGTCTACAAAGGTTATGTTCTCAAATTGTATAGGTAGTGTAAATATTTAATGGATACTGTACAAAGGGTGTGTAACTTGCTGGTTGAATTTTGAAGAAATAATTAAAAATGCGGCTTATATACGTGTCTTATCTATGCTATCTATACTAATATATAAAGCTGAAGAGTTTGTTTGTTTGTTTGTACGCGCCAAGCTCAGGAACTACAGGTCAACCAAATTGAAAAATTCTTTTTGTGTTGAATAGACCATTCATCGAGGAAGGCTTTAGGCTATAAACCATCACGCTGCGACTAATAAGAGCGAAGATACAATGAAAAATGTGGAAAATCATATATTGAGAGTGACATGTGTTTCATTAGGTACGTATACTATACATAAATAATTTGTCACTTTATTTACGCATTTTATGGTATGTATGTAAAACTACAACGTTCAAAGACTTGGCTTTTACGCCAATTGGGTCGTGAAACGTATTCATCAAGCTATAGTTTATTAAACGCTTATAAGAATTACTATTAAGATTATAAACTAGCCACAGAAGATTTATATTTAAAAACTAAAGAGAAAATTATGTATATCTGAAGACCGGATGTGGAGTTACATAAACTTGTACCCTAATAGAAGTCTTGAACTCTGAAAGGACGCATATACAACTCAGCATGCATGGGAATGTCATAAAACTTAAAATGTTAAGAATATGCGGTCATTAAACTGTTGCGCGAACTATGAATATGCGCACGGCACTGACCGACGTGAGACAGCCTTCGCCTTTTAACACATTAAAAATACTAATTTCCAACAAAAATACAACGGACTGAGAATTAACTGCTAAAGCACTGTTATTTAGCGGTGTCTTTGTAGTCAGATATAAAGATATTTTCATCGCATCGATGTAAAAAAAATGGTCAAATTTGAAAACTATTAGAAAATTATTTTTAAAGTCCTACTTAACGAAGGTGCCCGTATTTCAATCATTATTATACAAAAATATATAATAAGTTTCATATTCTACAATCATGATGATTCATTTGAGCGAGGTATTTAGAAAAAGCAATTCGACCTGCCAAATCCCTACACTTGAGATACACATGACCTTTGCTATTAAAATCGTTTTAATATCTCGAAAACAGAATCGTGGTTACCCGAGGAATGCTTGGAATATTTCCTTCACATTCTCAGCCAAGCGGATTCACACGGTTGCCACTAGTGAATGATACTTACACATACATACATTCACGGTTGCTGCCTATGTAAATAGGTATTTGAATTCTAACACAGCGAGCGACGACCGCTCCAGGAATATTATTAGCAGAACAATGACTAACGAAAGATATAAAAACCTTTTTCGTTGTTTCTGTGATTGATGGAACGAGTTCATCAAAGCGCTAATCGATTTCGGTAATTTAATAATTGATCGAGTGTTTTCGTAGTCAGAATAGTAATCGAGTGATGTTGGTTATGATACTTTTTATGAACAAGATTAGGTTTAAAATAAGAAAAATCGGAGTTCAACAAAGATTGTTGATGGATAAAAACAAAACCGAATCGCTGGAATCTTGTACGCGTTACGAAAACTCGTATCGGTGTGTTTTTTGTATTCTAACACGAAAATATTCTCTCGAAATATTATACTTAAGTATTGTCTACATGTAACCTAAACAATATGTTCGAAAACGAATATACGTATATCTTTAAATATTCTTTAAGGTCTTTGTCTCTTTTACGGAAAACGCGATGTAAAAGAAAATGTCATTTTAATTATAAGCATGAAACTAAAAAGGAAATATTTGGAAAGTTTTGGAAAAATTGTGAATCCAATTACAGCATTAAAATTAAAAAGCACTATCAAAATTAAAAACGTGTTACTCAATAACTTGCAACCAATTACCAACAATTAGTTACAAATCTGTCCCCATTTTGGTACCATTAAGTACATAAGTGGAAACTTGGCTCAATAAACGCTGGTGTTGCAAGGCGGCAAAATGCAATATATTTATAAGTGAGGTTATGTCGACACATCATCAGCTTCACATTATAAGGCTCGTTAATGTATCCTATTTGTATTATTTCGTAAGTTTTTATTGAGAAAAATGAGTTTACTTACTCTCATATGTGTGGTATATGTATATGTTAGTGTAAAAGTTAGTATATATATATATTTCGAACTTAGTAGAGAAGGTTAATCACACAAATGCTGTTAAAGTTTGAAATGTGATATTTAAAGTTTAAATCTTTAAGTATTAATTAAGTATCGCCACAATGTATGGAGTTTTATTGTTAATGTCAAACTCTGCTTTAGTAATAAAAGCTAAAGGCGTTTTAAATAGTTCAAGCAAGAACTTTCCATTAATATAAAAAATATTGCATATTAATGGAAAGTCTATGTATTTATTTTCACTACTGAAAGGATTCCATAGTAAATTGATCTAAAAAACGTTTAAAGCCTTTTCAGAAAGTTAGACCATTTTCCCGCCTTAAATAAAATATCAAAGAAATATGTTTGTGCATTAATTTACATGTCAGACAAGGCTTGTCGCCTTGTTTGCTGGCCTATAGCCAAAAGGCCTTAAGGCTGTTATAACTATTGTTACTTTTTATACAACTCCTAACTTAGTAAAGCCGTCAAGAATAAGAACGTATAAGAAATAAAACTGTTAATATAATATAAGATATCGATATCATAATGTTTAATCCATTAATGTACAAGAAATGTAAAACCAATTTTTAAAGTCTGTATAATTTAATTTTTGATGGTAATCCAATCGCCCCGCCCCGCCCAGTACAGAAGACATCAACGCGCTCATGTAACGTAAGTGTGATATTACATTCTAAAAAGAAAAGTTAAATTTGTAACTTGTAGGCGTTTATTATTTTACGCAATCATTGCTGGATAATATTATGTGGACGTAATCGGTTTCTTAATCAAATATGTAGATGGCTACTTAATTGTACCATGCGTGGGAGTTGAAAGTTTCGATACAACCGACATTAAACTATTTATTAGAAGCTTGATATCGAGTTGGAAAATAAATGATATATCATTAAACCTAATTGCTTTCAATGATAAAAGTCGTGTTTGAAATCCTTTTAAATTTGTAAGTTACGAACTGGATTAAACCGGTTAAATCTGCTTCTAAATCGACTCAACTCATACTCGTTTATCTCCAAAACTGTGAAATATTAGACAAAGACATTTTAACGCAACTACTAGTTCCAATAAATTGTATACAAGTACATCATTTAAAAATAAAATAAGTAAAATGTTGAAGGTAGCTTCGAACCTGAATGTGACGGTCGGTATATAGCCTCTTTTTCTTAAGAAAAACCTTACCTACCTATATACTAAACATATAATATTCTCGCCAAGTTATTACCACTCCAGCCAAACTTAACTTTGTACTTGTATCATATATCAAGTTCTCAAGTTACAGCGAATGCCGAAAATGTGTACAAAAATCTTTATTGCCAAGTTTCTTCCAACTTTTATTGTCTGTACGCCAAAAAGATTTTTCTCGAGTAAGTGTTTTAATATTTCCATCAAGTCTCTAGATTTTTTTAATGTACAGAAAGCGTTAGGTTTCGTACAGAAATATTTATCTAAACACACGTCTTATAACGATTGGCTTTATATGTGGTAAATCATGTACTGTCTCTACTACTTTAAGGTACAAATTAGCAACAGATACTTATGAGCATCTTAAGTTAAGTTGCGTTTCAGTATTCGGCTTTAAGTCATGTATTAAGACTGAGTATATGATCGGTTGTCGTCTCGTGTCGTGTCGTATCGTGGCCGAGTCGCGGCGGGTTCGCGGCGGTCAAGGCCTGCGGTGGGCGGCGCAGACAACGAACCCGGATGTAAATGCCTCACAAAAAATCCCACATATGTTCAACTACTTATAACGCCTTACAATCAAATGAATAGAACCCAATTCTTTAGTAATTCTCAGAACTTAGCGAATTATTATGAGATACCCTCTTTTTTCTGACGACCGGTGACGAGATTTGAATTAAAGAATTCAGTACGTTTGCGTCAGGATACTCCGTGGTTAATGCTCTAATGTGCCATAAAAATGATTATAAGAAAGGGTTGGAAGTGATTTAGGCCGACTACGTAAATCCAAAGTGCAAAACATGCAGCCAAAAATATTTTACGTTACGTACCAAATGTTTCTCAACGTCTACAAGGTAAAACATGAAATTATTTATCTTTTATCGTGTAACGTTACATAAACTCATAATTAGTAAGTTAAAGTATACAGGAAATTACTTGTACTAATTACAAAATAGGCGGTAGTCAGATCAACGAGATTAAGTCGGCCAACAAGTAATTCATGTTCGCCAGACCAATCCGCTTACAAAACCGGTCACGAATATTGCTCTAAACGAGACATAAAAAACTCACCCGAAATCCGAACTTTGGTCCTTGAATCCTGACTGCCGAACTGCCGCACGCAAGGGTGATGTAGTGGCCCTTGCTTCAGGACGGTGTGCCCTGGCAAAGGCCTCTGGCGGGCGTGGAGGTAGTCGTGCGGCGTGCAGCTTGCGGTATGCGGTACTCGTGGGTATGAGGTTCACTGGTGCGCGTGCGGCTCGCACTGGGCGGCGGAGGCCCGCGACTGGCCGCGAGCGCCGCCGCCGTGCCCCGCGCCCCCGCGCCTCGCGCCCCCGCGCCCTCGCGCCCCCCGCCAGCCATTGGTCCAGCTTCAAGCCTTGGTGACGTCAGCCCGCGATGACCCCGTCGCACGACACAGGCGCCCGCGGCCGGGAGACTGAGAAAACGACAAAGGTTTCCAATACACCAATGTAATTAGTGCACTCGTACAAATATATTTTCTTTTAATTTTTTACTCCGCGGGTTTATTAGGGTTTGAATTCTTTAAATAAACATGGTTGAGATTGATAGACCACTTCTAAGATAGTCTTGGAGATATAGAAGATTGTAAAATAAAGCCGCTGAAATTAGGGACAGGTACTGTGCTTCATCACACTATCGCGAAACAAGTCTGGATCATCGCCGTCGCCTTTGACATGTAACCGCAAAATATTGACACCGACAGACACACTTCAACTAAAAACCGAATCATCTGTTCAAATTTGAATTTAGAATACGACCCGACGTTCCTAACCGCGACTAGACGATCGCTGACTTTTGCCGCGTTTTTGCTACGCGAAACAAACATGGCCGAATTTTTGTAATGGCCGCCCCACAATGGCGGCTTTCTTCGAACGCGAGACCGGTTTGGACCGCGGTTATTTCGCGAACGCGCTCCGTACACAATTTCATGGACTAATTTTGTATAAATTACGTCCAGCCTCTTCAGGCGGTATCACAGAACTGAAATAACCGGTTTTCTAAACCACCAGAGTTATGATTACCATTGCAACGAGTTCACGCTAGTTGGCACCTCCGCTCAAGGTTAGCGGCAGAATTTTACGTCAAGTTTACTATTTCTCTGTTGGTATGAAATGGGGAATATGCATGATTTATTTTTTATTTTTTATATGTTTCTACTAGTTATTACATTACCAAACATACAAATATCACGTCCAAAATATAAACTATTATGCAAAAAATTAAATATTAAAATCGCGATCAATTTAAACGCGGCCATTTTGGCGCGCTTGCTCGTGACGTCACCATTACACGAGTTCGATGTCAACAGCAAAGTGATTGGTTTACAAAATTACCAAAAAATAAATAAAGTGAGTGAATATCGACTTAATTACCATGAAAAGCACAAAAAACCATATTATAAATATTGTGTCGTTCCTATGTGTCCAAATAACATCAACACTGCACCTGACAAAGTGTATTTCCTTATGCCGAAAGGTGAAAATCTAAGGAAAAAGTGGTGCAAGGCGATGAGAAGAGACAATGTATCGTGTTTGAGCTGTTTATACTGTTGTGAAGATCATTTCAATGTAAGAAAGGATATCAAAAAAGTAAAATACATATACAAATCATTCTTACTTTTACCTACCTACTTGTTTTGTTTACAAACCTCTACAAAACATAACCTAGTTTACAAAAAGTTGTAAAGATATTATTAAAAATTCTTATTCGATATTCTAAATTTATCTTTATGTATGTATAAGTATTATTCATGAATAAAAACATCTAAATTATTAGAGTAAGAGGCAAGTTCGAGAGTAGTTTTATTAACCTTTATATTATTTTTGGGTTTCAGATTGAAGAGGATACAGAAAATTATATTAAATACAAAATAATGGCATTAGAACATACATACTATAACTAATTTACCTCGCAGCTTTTACTCCTCTGAGTTCAGCAGACGTATAATCTGGATTTGAAGCGAAATACGTGGCCATCATAAACACGTCGATTTTCGGAAGATTATCCGACTGCGCTTTTACGAAACCGGTTTCAGTCATTCTCTAAGTCCTTCTTCACAATTAATTAATATTTTGAACACATAAAACCTATTAACTTAAGATAAAAAAACAGCGACACAATACAATAACAATTATTCCTCCAAAAAGAAACCATACAAATAGCTTGTTGACAGCAGACGTCTCGTGTAAAACTGACGTCACGTTTTGTTCCACCAATAGTGTTGCGTTTCGAAAATTTGCGCGGTAATTTCAAAACAGCCACTTTTTGATGATTAAATTTCATTATTAAATTAAAATAAATTCTAAAAATAATTGTATAGTGTGTTTTCAGTAGCAATAAATATTACAAAAAAAAATATTTTGTCCATATTTAAGTCACGTGCATATTCCCCATTACCGGCATACTTGCCATTCACTACAAGACGTGCGTTTGTAATTTACGAGTATTTTGAGGTTTAAAAATAAAACGCTCATTTGTTCCGAGGAACCAGTTTCGAAAGGGTTCTGTATCTTAAAATAGTGGAGGTATCTAGGCTCGCCTGACGGATGTCGGTATGAAAATTCACGTTTAATTACCGAGTGGCGCCAGCGCAATAAGCACGCGAAACGAGTACGAACGTGGAATAGAATATTTGTAATTTCCGTCTGTTTATAGAGTTTTCCTTTCGACGTCTCGTCAGACTACGTCGTGAGGTCTGCGTTGAAAGAGCTATCGATAAGTGTTCTGCGATTGCGATCTCGCGATGTTCGCTCATTGCTGATAACCTTTAGATGAGCAGATGTCTAATGCTGTGCAGCCCATTATAAGAAAATTGTTTCTACTTCCCACGATCATTAATTCCGGCGGCCTTTTGAAGTACTTATGGCGATAAATACTAATTATACAGCCTTCCAAAGCCTAGCAATAGATTCGACCTTAAATTTTCACCCATTTTTACTCAGCACTACATTCTATAGTGACTTATAGAATTTTTCTGTCCTAAATAAAAGTATAAGACACAACTCTGTACAATTTTCTTTGCTAAGCATAAAGTACACTAACGAATGTTTCGGATACTGACAATTCAAAATTTGTTCTAAACATCGATTAGAAAAAAGAAACATAATAGATCTTGGATATAAAACACAACAAACAATATTTTTAAAGTTTCCTCAAATATTCAAGCACCTAACTGAATTATCCGGTCAAGCGCCCACGATGCCTGATTCGCCACACCGTCTGCGAACGGCCGGCGAATTAACACGAACATAGCCGATTTCAGCCGAAGATGTTGCAGATCTACCATTCTATTTACAAATCTTGATATTGGACGAAATTTTTATGATATAAAAATAAATGTTATTTATCTTTTTTTTTAATAACTTGAATATCGTAATATATAAATGGTGGACGAAGGGTTTTCAGCTTTTTTTAAAATTAACGTTATTCAATGTCAGAAATATGAAACAAAAAGTAATCCAAATTCAAAAAACAATTATAGCTTCATATTTAAAATTCGAAAGAAAATTAAATTTTAAATTCTAAAGCTAATAGTTTCATTTTCAGTAACTCCCTTTCAAGAATAGCCACCAAATCCCAAAAATTTTCCACACAGTGAAGGCAATGACAAATTTAAAACTAAACATAAATCCGTATAAATTATCTCTTAAACTCTTAGACGAGTTGATGCGCAACCGAAGGCCCGAATCAGTTAGCGTGCGGACATTAATAAACACCTCTTATCTTATGGGAAACTCGAATACAGTTGCATTGTGTGCGTATTCAAGCTGTAGTGAAAATTAATGCATCGCCACATGCTAATAGACATAAGCTTATTTATTCGTTTCACAGATTCAATGTCTTTGAAACGTAAATAGTTAAGTGAATGTGGTGGGGAAACCGATTATTTTTAATGTTTAAGAAATTTAGAGCCTGATAAATTGTGTTTGAAATTTTTCTACGAGGCTATTACAGATCAAAATGATAAAAGAAATGTCAGTGCCTATGTTTATGATACTTAAATGATATCCTCTTAAAGTTTTATTTACTATTGCTGTGTCCTTCAGAGTTCACGATTGTGACTGATGCTATGTTTACCACCTAAGCTCTAAGCATCTAATGCAATAAAGATTTAGTATTGAGTATAAATCCCGTGTAGGAAGTTGCTCAGACCAGAATTGTCGTTTTTTTCAACCCTACTCATATGTACACCATAACACCAGGTCAAAACTGCAAAAAAACGGGAAAATATGGGCACCTATACACACAAGATAAATCCTCATTTCATCTTCCATCCCAAAACACAGCCGGCCGTCCTCCACAAGTAAACACTATTGAGTTGTTTGACCCACCGAGACAACTCATATATCGCATCACTACGTATGATGGTAAAACTCATACTTATTTATAGAATACACGTCATCAATGAGGAAAATTAACTACATGAGTTTTCACAGTACATCATCCTGTGTGGCAATATCACATATCACAACGGATAGTATAGTAGTTGAGTTTCTTGCCAGTTGTACTCTCTCTATTGGTAAATCATTTTAGAACGCGCAACTAGAGTCATTTGTTGTTTTCAATAGTGTCTCAAAAAGGCTTTCATATAAAACCTTCTTCGTAATATACACTAATAATGTAGTCTTGAAAAATATGTGGCAAAATGTCCGCTAACATTGCCATTTCGAGTTCGGTAACATCATTACTTTTCCCTACATACACGTTTTGTGTGAATTTGTTTATTTATTGTACAATTCACGTGTTTCCTATTTTTCGTAGTAAAATTAGTGTACGATAAAAATTGTGTTTTTTCTTTAAATTTAAATGTGATGGTACTGTTAATTGAAGGTTTGAGTCATCGGTATTGCGTCAGCTAAGTGGTCACAGGTTTTTTTATCAAATTGCCTCCAACATGATTTTATATACTCGTATTTATTAATGTTTGGCTTTTAACGTACGTACGAACTATGATAAGTTCCGATTGCGATACATTAAAAAAAATATCCACGGCATTGGGCAGCTTAAACTTTTCTATTTTCTTACAGTTCTATTCGTCACCTTACAGAAGCAACAACATACTTAACGGAGGTTTAAAAATATTAAGAGTAAATTAACCAAGAATTAGGTTACTAACGTAATACAAACTTGTTTAATATACTAGTGGCAGCCCGCGGCTTCGCCCGCGTGGGATATGCATTTAAAGCGTAATCCTGTGTTCTTAAATTTTCTTATAAGTATCCTTCCAAGAACCTGTAGAACCTACTTTTCGCAAGAAAAAAGGAAAAATAAGCAATTTATATTAAATTCCTCGCGGATGAAATTATATAATGTGATGCTATTAACAATCACGCAATTCATAACACACTACATTGAATTATTACAAAACGAAGGTTAAGTTACATAACCCTAGAGAATCGTGCTTTATTTCCATATAAACATATAAACATTATTTCTAGTTCCTAAGTCACACTTGCACAAAAATACTAATAACGTTCTTCTAATTACTAATATTGTTGTTGTTATAAATGATGTGTATACCTGTAATAGGCAAACATACCAGTAATGTAATTTTGTCATGTATCTTTTATATCTTCTCTGTATGTATTGCTGTTGGTGTACCTAATAAATAAATAAATAAATAAATAAATAAACGCATCATTAATAGAATAGATACTTGTGAGACTCCGCTTATATAATAACGATAATAATTGTCTTCTATACAAGTAAATAGTTTTAGTATGTGTAATAAAGATATTACTTGTAAAATTAGAATAAACTCAAACTAGCTAAAAAATACACCCTAATTTGCTTACAAGAAAAAAAAATTGTAACGATAATAAAATATGAGAATTGATAAGACAAGGGCGGCTAAGTTCGCACAGCAAATGTCTTGAAAAATTATAAATTTAAATAAATGCGGACAACATCACATACATTGTTCTGAACCCAAAGTAAGTTGCTGAAGCACTTGTGTTATGGAATTCAGATACAACGAAGGTACCACAAACACCCAGACCCGAGACAATGTAGAAATGTTAATTTTTTTTTTACATTGACCCGACCGGGGATCGAACCCGGGACCTCAGAGCTAGCGACACCTTGAAACCGGTGCGTACGCCACTCGACCACGGAGGTCGTCACAGTTGCCACTGGTTATACATTAAAAGAATAATTACATAATCGGTATAAAGTATCTGCCAACTCCTTCCTATCTCTTTCTCTAAGCGTTGAGAAACTACTACATAGTAATTAAAGATATGTATCTATACTAATATATAAAGCTGAAGAGTTTGTTTGTTTGTTTGAACGCGCTAATCTCAGGAACTACTGGTCCAAATTGAAAAATTATTTTTGTGTTGAATAGACCATTCATCGAGGAAGGCTTTAGGCTATAAACCATCACGCTGCGACTAATAGGAGCTAAGATATAATAGAAAATGTGAAAAAAACCGGGCAGGTATAAATAAATCATACTTATACCTTCTACCCACGAGAACGAAGTCGCGGGCAAAAGCTAGTTTTTATTAAAACTATAACAATATCAGCCTACACAAATATTCATAACCAACATGTATATAGTCAGATATCTATCAGACAATGACACTAAAAGCTGTATATGAATACCAAAAGTACAACAATCTTTTTATAGTCCACATGAATCCATCATGGGCCATACCTGACAGGCGACCGGATAGCCGATTGATTTACAAGACCATGCTCTAAACAGGTTGTATTTTAACTTCTATCTGAGGTCGTCGAACCGAAACACATAATACCTCTCGATGTGTCGTTGGTTAAGTACTTGAAAGTTTTTTGTGGAGACATTTGGAGTGAGTAAAGTTTGGAGGTCTTGTTTTGAGTTTCTTTTTTAAATGGTGGTTGTAGTTGAACGTACTCGGAAATACATTTAATTTAATGTACAATTTTTACCCTACATTACACATTATAACAACTGTGATCAACTTAGAAATATTCATATTCAATCCATTACACGCAATAATGCAACGTGGGTTTGTGATAAAACCACAATCCTCACTCCTCGTCTGCAGTTTAGGAAGTTCGTTCCAATACCTAGAAAAGAGCTTTTTAAACATCTTTTTTAACAAAACTTTCTTTAGCACAAAAAACAAAACGATTTATCTCAACGTTACAGCTAATACTTTAAAAGCATCCAAAACCAACTGATTTAATAACACCAAAACCAGAATCCTTTATCTATCAAACAAATGGAAAATTCTCCACACTACGACTATTTTATAGCATAATAGTAAAAATACTTACGATTTTTATTAAAAATTCGAACCGGTTGCGTTTCAAGTGCCCCTTAGCAACCGTCTGTGGATGTTATAGGCTCTAGCACAAAGTTTCAAAGAACTTGTTGAAGTGGGACAGCGCTATTCACGGCGTAGAGCGGCATCTCTTTCCCACATCTGCAATCATATTTCTCTAAGACGTGGTGGAAGTCTGCAGTCTCTCTAGCAACCCACAACCTGTTCCATCGGTTAATTTATGGATCTATGCACATACTCAGATGTATTCGAGTGTGTAAATCTTGTGAGATGAAGTCACTTGAAGTGGTTAATGTGCTGTGATAGGTTAAAGTATTGTTTTTGGGATTGATTAGAATAGACTAACGTAAAATTTTAAGATCACGCTTTTCTAGCCTTCTTCATCTATTCAATAGTTAAACAAGATGGATAAGTTATGTGGTCAATAATTTAGACTTAAATTAACACACATTTTAATTTAACTTTTATGTGTCATATCAAACAGTAGCAAGGGTTAGGCTTAGCCAAAAAAGAAAACTTACAACTTACTTAAAAAAAAATCAGTGATGGTTTTCCACGTTTATATTCGAGCAACGTCATTAAAGACGAAATCACATGTCATGTTATGTTCGGATAACAACATCGTGTGACTTTTTAGAAATTCCACTTATATTTGAGTACAACCAGGAGGTCTTTTAAACTAATATAAACTGAATAAATAAAATATTCTCATAAACTAAACATATTTCATATCTGTAACACTATTCTTATTCTGACCGGGTTTTCTAATGAAATATCCAGTAGGCGGTGACCATACCGGATAACTACCACCAACTTTAAAAGTAATACCACAAATACTAATTCAGTTGCGAAAGCAAGACAGACTACGCGGCGTAGAGCGTTGTCCCGCTTTCACAGCGGCGACAGTCTTGCTTTAAAGTGATATAGTAGGCCTCTAGAAAGGTGAACGGATAAATATAACAGCTTATAAATTAGGAATGGGGTAACTGTTGTACTGTACGCAAGGTGTTATTATTCTGTTAAACCCAAATTATGATTAATGTATTTTAGAGAATTGTAGGCAACATTGACTGTAGCTTATGAATTTAGATCGATTTTTCATTTCGATCTCTATTTAATATTTCTTAGTTTTTATTTTGTGATAAATTACTTTCTATTTTTGACTATTGGTATTTTAAATGGATGTAAGCTAAGTGAGATCAAAATCTGTCATCTGTGGACTTTTGTTCAGCAGTTAAGCAAAAAAATATTATAATAATTTAAGGTATGCTTCGACAACACTTTTTTACGTATCGAAGAGGAATCAAAACTGAAAACACGAACAATTTATTCAAGAAAGAATAACATACTAAATACTAAATGCAAAAGCGATCGAAATCTTAATTCAGCACGCACAAAACGTAGTTCCTAGCAAGACAGGTATCCTTATCTCCATACATTAGTGCTACTGAAATCCCAATAAAATCCAAACCTCTACAAATACACGTATATTAATGTGTTAACCTACAACACCAAGTTTGTCCGTCGCATATTATAAAGTGGAGTATACCGCTACGTAAACCAGTTACATTTCTCCTCGCTGTATTTATACCGGGGCGTGATATTAAACTGTGCCCCACAGTATATCCTGATTGGAAAACTTTTATTTTATTCAACACTGCCAATAATAAATATAATATCAAGTTCTAACACAATATTTAAAATATATGTTGATATTATAGTTTGAAGCTATTAGCACTAACATGAGGAATGAAAAAACTTGGTAATATCAGACAAATATTATAAATGCAAAAGCATCTGAGTGTATTTGTATGTTTGTGTGTGTGAGTTTTTTGCCTTTTCAGGCCCAAACAGCTGAGCCCATCCGATGTAATTTGGTATGGAGGTAGCTAACACCTTGGATTAAACACATAGGTTACTTTTATCCGACTTTGTCAAAGGAGGGTTATGTTTTTGCAGGTTCAATCGATATCTAAGCGGGCGGCTTCGCGTGCAATAGCTTAGACATATTGATGATCATTAGAAAGTAGAGACTCCTACGTGAACTTTATAATTTCATCATATTGCCCTAAAACATGAATAAACAATAATATAACCGAAGTCCAAATGAAAAAAGTTTTGATTACACGTAAGAGCATGTGACGCTTGTCTTCAAACTGTTCTTGAGATATGACTTAATAAACTAAGTTTGTTCATCAAATTGTCTGCAAAGTATCGTCCGAGACGTTAACGTGTATTTCAAGAAAGAATAGTAAAATACAAGCAGACAAATTACAAAGCAACTGTTGTTCAGACTTTTTAGGGTACCCCAAGAGTAAAAACGGAACCCTTAGGTTCCGCTGTCTTGCGGTCTACTTGCCAATTTGCCACCAGCCGAGGCGTATCTCATGAACCGAGATTGCTGGATAGTTGGAATTCCACAAAATGTGTATTTGTTGCCAAATTACAATGATTAATAAAAATTAAAATCGATATAACTTAACAATCATAAGCTTGATGGAAGACAGTTATTTTTGTAAATTAGTCTTTCTCTACAAAATCTCCTCTATCTGTACGGAACGTTGTCGCGAGTCAAACTTACATTTTGCTGGTCTCATACGTATGTATCAGATTGAGATTGCCTTATATTTTATCAATACCTGTTTCAATATCATAAATAACCGTTTCAACTAATATTATACCCCAGGTGATACCATTCGCTACCGTGTTTTGTTCACAAACATATTTTTCATCCCAAAATGGAATGAGAACGAAATATCAGCGAATATTTCAACGGAACGTAATGTATGGCCGGGGGCGTTGGTCCATTTTGTACAAAATTCTTGCTAAAGGAAAAGTCTTTGAGTACTACATAAATATATGTCGTAGCTTGAAGGTGAAAGAATGGTTAATAAAGAAAAAACTTTATTGTTCTATGAGGGCTAAAATATTTTAAAAAGAACTTGGCTACAGTAGCACTTACACTTACTTCAGCAAATAATGTTATGATTTTATGGAATTTTTAGAATTAAATATAATACGTATTTTTCTTTTTGTATAAATATTTATGGTGTTACTAAAAAAATCAGGCTTGTTCTTACTTGGATCCCAGCGCTTTCCGTATGTAATTCTATAAAAAATAGTTAAAGTTGGTCTGAAAAAATGCAACAGACAGACGGAGATATTTTCGCAGTTGAAATTAAATGACCCCTTCCTAACAAGGAAATACCAAAATACCTAAACGTTGAAACATTTCCCAGTGGGATGCACCAGTAGGACGATAAATAGGAACTTGCGAAAGTCTCTTGCGTAATAACAGATAGTTCTGTTACTCATGAAATCCGTCGTAATAACCATTATAAACAGTTTATATTGATGACTTGATTGATGTTCGATACGAGATTAAATTGAATTTATTTGTCAATTCTTTTATCCGGTGATATTCGATTCTAGACTAATTTGAATTAATCTGTCAATATTATTTATCCGGAGAAGTATTTTTCAAGTAAATAAGAAGAAAAATACGAATACGCCATATTTAAACCTTCGCCACAGTCATATATGAAACATACTACGGTACATATATTTTTATAGGTTTTCCATACAGAATCAAAGTCAGTGACTAATCTGCATTTTTTTGGTAATGGACTTTCTTAGAATAAAATACATGATATTTCATGACTGGGTTTCGTCAAAAGACTATATGGTTACCTTCCTACTGAAATTAGAACTCTGTTTAGCTTTTCCAATCTCCCCTTTTCTTAGAATTTATCCTCGTCATGCAATTCCACTTCAAATGCTCAACAACAATCGTTCTAGGTTTACGTTTCAATTATGTTAAGATGCGTCCAATAAAACTTTGAAAAGCTTCCTTAACGTTCAGTTGGATATAAACCCACATCCAGCGCTATAAGAAATCTAGGCCGTCTAACCCCATCTTGAGCTAACCTAACAATAGTGCATCAGTGCCTGTATTATGAGTTTTCTGGCAGGATGTTTTTTACTGTGGAAGCGAGATGGAACACTAGCACGCACATAGCGGCATCCTTCTTACACAGAGACATCAGCGTTACTTTAAGCAGTTTGTAGTAAGTGTGCAGGCACTGTTACAGTACTTACCTTTGACGCCGGCTTTCTCCAGACAATAGGGGGCGGGGGAGTCGGGTCGCGCTCGTGACGACTCGGCTCGGCTCGGGCCGGCTCGGCGCGTGACACGTGACTCATCTATCCGATTCTATTGGCACGACTGGCCCACGTATTTGTTTTGAACTTTCCAGCGATTGTGGAGTTAGATTGGGTGATTTGCGTTCTTGGTTTGGTGTTGATACTTCTTGTTTAATGTTGAAGTACCGTTTGTTCACACTCAGGTTTGACTTGGCCGTTATGATGGTGACTATGTTTTTTCAAAATCATCCAAAAATCTGTTACAAAGAGTAGCGATAGCTCTCCTCTTTATACACAAAATGTTTCGTACTAAGGCACTGCACAGTACTGCACAGTAATCTTCACATTAAAAACGGCAACCACTGACAATTTAAGCCTCTGAACAACTCACTAACTAACACTGTCATAACATTTTAATACTATTAACTTCCAACATGGTGGTACAGACCTGGCGTGACCTTTGCCTCGAGAGACAATACCAGCGCATGTCAACACTCACAACATATTACTTACACGCGACGTCGCTCACTCCGAAGAAAGTTCTTCACAATGTTCTATAACACTTATGTAAGACACTCAAGTGTATATTTGGAGCGGAAAAAATCTCTTGATGTCGCGAAACCATTATTCTACGTTACCTTTATGTGTTTTGTGTAAGTAAATGGAATAATCAACTTGAATTTGCTTGACTGACAATATTTGACAACAAATGTTGACAAGTTTGTTTTTTTTATACAAGGAGTATTTATTGCCACAAATTTAAATACATTTGGCAAAGGTTGCGATTCAAAATTGCTACAAACGTTGGTGCAACAAAAAGAGGCAAACCACGCCAATACCTCGCCAAAGGAGAAATAAATTTCTATTTATTCAAAATACAGAACCGATATTCGCGCACCTTTCAAATGTATAAAATCCAATACGAAACGAAACATTCGAAAACCAAACCGACAAAATGGAACAATATTAGTAATATTAACGCCATCAAAAATGTTGCCAAAAAGTTGATTCTCTTTCGTTCTTGATTGTACAAAATGCGGTCAATAATAAAAACGGGGAGCCTTATGCAAATGTCAGTGGTGATTGTATCGTACGAGAGGAAATATAAAGAACCGTTGTAGGTAATGTTTGCTCGATCTGAATCCAATCTCGGCAGTATTCCCACAGGCCGTGGCCGGCCTCAGCGGCTAGTTGTACCGTCATACTTTGTACACAACTCTTTCCTGTTATCAAATAGCTTTTTAAAACCAGGCTTTTACTATTGGACGTTGTTAGTATTTATTTGTAAACGATTTTGAAATTATAGGTGTCGTTAAAAATAAAATAGTCTTAACTTATTTTTTTAGGTACAGTTGCGGCCAAAACTGATTGAATAAAAATGATTTATAATACTTTATTATTTGATTACCCGAAATAATGATTAATTTCTAAAGTAAATCCACTAATATTTCTTATGCAAAAATGAATTTCCCTGACTGGTCTTAATTCCATATTGTCCAGAAGAAAATATGTCAATCTTCGTGCAACAAAATCTAGTCGTAAATTACAAGCTACAAAATGAACATGAAGTATAAAGGCTAGACAAAAACAGTTCTCTAACAGCTCGGGCCATTACCACTTCGCTTCGCTTTAACACTTCGCGTATCGTTTTCAAAACACCCTCCTGACTATTTACTGCGGACGGTTTATGACGTCAAATCACTGCTTTCAGGGGTTTAAGTTTCCTAGACATGTGTATGTAGTAATTATGTTCAATTGTAAAAAATATTACTTATAGTTTACACTTATATAAGGTAGGAAAGTACCATCTAAGTTATGGTATAGGTGTGTTTAATAATATGTAAGTGTAATACTGATCATTAATCATAATCGCCTAACCTAACATAACGAAAGAAAAAGTAACGTATTTTTTACGACTTCAAAACTTAAAAACGCCTTTACTACAATCAAAATAGAATAGTTAAATTATAGAACTAAATTCCATACACATATGCATAAAATTACTGATCCATATGATATAGTAGAATACTAAGCAAATAAACCGATACGAAATGAAATGATCAATGTTGGAGGCTTCACACGAATCGGCGAGTAAGCGAGCCAGTACAGTATAACGACGCACCCAATTTAAATACCAACAAAAAGTTCTCAAATCACCTCGGATTTAGTTCGACTCGTGTAGGCGGATTTCATATGGGCGTGTGGCGCAAGGGAGAAGAGATGGCGAGGCTTTATCTGGTAATAGATTTTGTTGTTGCCAAATATTTGAAAATGATGATGGACGATTTGGATATTTTGATTCTTTTCACAGAGCATTATTAACAGATAAACGCACTTGCCACTTAAAGTAATGTAGCAACAATAGTGTCCACTTTCCGTGCATTACTCTCTTAACAAAATTTAGTAAAGTTACATTACAATTTAAAAAATATTATAACTAGAAAACGTAACTTTTTAGTTGCATTTAAATAAGAAGTAGTACATTATAACACCATGCATTTTTTTTTAATCTACTCCCTTTGGTTCGTTTCACATTTCTTACCGCTCCCGCTTCCTCCTATGACCGGCCCCGCATCACGTGGGAGGTTGTAACGCTACATGTGAACGGCAACGCATCTGCATCAACCAAGTTCATCGACCCCGTCCGTATCACAAACTCTGTGAGAAGGTCATGCGTTTCGGCAAATGCGAATAACGTTCGATTTAAATTTGAATTTTGTTGCAGCTAACGTTCGTTTGAAACCTGTTTTACAAGATGGCGGTTGTGTTAGGTACAAGCGATATTAGTTTATATTGTTACCGGTTTTTCTTTATAACGTCAATACGATTTGAGATTAGGCTGATTGTTGGTACGAGAAAGAATATGATTTGCTTGTTGATCAATTTTAGTTTTCTGATTAGTTCTCTAAGTTCCCCTTAGATTATACTATATGCATAATATATATTGATTGTCTACATGGCCTAGTTTAAAATATTGACAACAATATACGGATAATACGGACACAACATCGCCGCAAGCCAACAAGCCTGTTGCGGCTACTAAATAACATTCTAGGAGAACATCATCTAACATCCCAAAACACGTTATTATGAAGCTTGGCTTAAATAAATTACTGTGAGTAAGTTATTTAAATTAGCTTGTATTATTTTAACTTATAAGATGTTTGGAATGAGTACTTATCCGACCTTACATCGGTAATGCAAATACTTCACAATATCTCAAACCTAAAAGATACTTCATCAAATCAAATACATCGACGCAAGCTTTTGTTCTTTCCGCACCAAAAACAACAAATACCTTTTTTAAAGACGAAAAGTCAAATTGAATATCATCGTAAGCAATGAGACGTGACCAGAATTACTTGTTTAATAAATAAATAGTCTACAACCGAAAAGGGTACATGCGCACGACCTCAGGGGCCTACTACCAGCACTTAAAGTTACATTGTAGCTGTGAGAGAGAGACGGCGCTCTACGCCTTGTATTGCTTTGTCACGCTTCTACACCTACATCAATCTTACTTTGAAATGTGGTAGTAGGCCTCCTGGCCCCATAAATTTATCATCTGCCCACACTACACTTAAACGGACGTGAACGCTCCATGACTCTACGCTAAACGGTAAAAGGCAACTTGGGTTTTCCAAGTAATTCGGTGATATTATTTTATAAATGAGAGTAAAAAATGTCCTGTACCTACGACGCTAACTTTAGGTAGAACAGTCACCTGCAAAAATATTTCCAAACTTTTCTGCACAACGATTACCTAAAGTCATATTACCTGAATGCATAGTATTTGAACAACATGATCGTTATTGAAAATCGTATGGCATTTATGTTTTGCTCGTAAATGTACAAAGCAATAAACTTTCACAAACTTGGCGACTGCTTGATGATACCGAAAACAGCATTCGAATAATGTGGAATGGATTCCTTTCCATATTCCGTGAAAGATTTGTATCGATCGGTTAACTTGATTGTAATTCACCAGTTCGGAATGTTTCCCAGTTTTTCGGTTGAAAAGAGGCTTTCGTTACCGAACACTGATAAGGTAAAGTTATTTGAAGCACAGCTTTATTTCAATTTAAATACAATAACTCGAAAAACTCCGCTCTACTTGTTACTTCCATATCAGAAAAGAACAAAGACGTATCGAAACTGCAAAGAAGAAGAAATAACAGTTTAATGATTGACAGTAAATAATTCTCTATCTCAGCCGTCATACTCGTAAATGTAACGTAAGGAGGTTGTTATCTCCCAAGTCCTATAATGACATCTAGACGTGAAGATTGCGACAGTACAGTAGGCTGACAGCTACCTATTGCTCAACATTAATGACTAATGTCCCTCAGACATCTTGTAACTCGTCGAGATTGCAATCTGATCTGATCGGGGATTGAAAGAATGTCAGCTGTTCTTATTTCGCGTGAGACGGACGGAGATGACGGTTTAAAATGAGGTTGGTTAAGTTTTGTGCAAATATTTGATAATTGCTTGAAATGCAAATTCTTTACTCATAAGAGAGATAAAGCATACCACTTTTTTCAACAAATAATATGTTCCTTAAAGCCTTTAATCTAAGGTTTCGTCATGACGTCAGTATAATGACAATGTGTCAATGTACAAGAGGCCTATCTCCCATAAAGTTTTTTTTACTTACAGTTAGTATCTTAAATATCTCAGCATTACTTTTCCACATTCCCGATCACCAACAACACAACACTAGAAGCTTGAATACAAACAAACATATTTTCGGCACAAGAACAAAGGAACATTTATCACGTCCAACAACATTAGATTACGAAATCGGTCGTTGACCAAATCGGGATACAGTAAAGTACAATCACACTATAGTCGGGGAAGCAAAAAGTCAGCAGTATCTAAGATTAACAAGGGGTCTACTATCATCCCTTAAACCAGTACCTTTGCCGTTGTAAAAGCGAGATGGAGCTATACATTGAGTAAAGCGGCGTCTCTTTCTACAAAGAAAATGTATTTTAAAAGCCGATGGTAGACCCCCAGGCCTTCTGTAAATCTTGATACGAGTCCACGTCATTAGTAAAGTTCAATTAAGCGAATACAAAGGATTAAGGCAATGTTGGGCTATCGCACTATACACCAAGTTATAAATAGACAAGTAATAATAGAATGTTAGAGGACAAGCTTAGTAATTCGTCCGCTGTGTAGCACACATCCAAACGTCGTTTGGTTTTTTGTTGAGTTTAGATAAAGCTTGTGAATTTAAGTTGTAGTGACAAAAGCCTTCTACAAGTAAATAGGTATTTGATGAACTGTCAATTTAGGATTTATTTTTTGTGTTTGTGTGACTCCATTATCATTTTTAAATGTTATCCAGTATTATTTTTCTGTTTCGGAAATCCAGATAATAATTTATGCTCTATTTTGTACTGAAAATAGGCGTAGGTCAGAATAAGACTAAGAAAAGTAGCTAGAACTGTAACTTGCTAATAAGCGATGAATATTTTTTTTTAAATTAACACCTAGCCTCGGGAAAAAGTCGTACAAGTGGATAAAAAGTAACATTAAACAGGGAACGGAATTATAAAATAGCTTTGTACTTTAAAACAAATGTCAATCGTTCTAATGATTCGGAGTCTCTGTGTCTGTGAACCATAATTCAACTAGAGCAGAAACGTTATCATTTTAATGTTATAACATTTTAACAAAAAATATGAATGATAAAAACAAAATTTGTAATTAAATCATAAATGACTTTATCTCATACTAGCTGTTGCCCGCGACTTCGTCCCCGTGGGTAGAAGATATAAGTTACGATTTATACCGACCCTGTTTTTTTCACATTTTCCATTGTATCTTCGCTCCTATTAGTCGCAGCGTGATAGTTTATAGCCTAAAGCCTTCCTCGATGAATGGTTTATTCAACACAAAAAGAATTTTTCAATTTGGACCAGTTGTTCCTGAGATTAGCGCGTTCAAACAAACAAACAAACAAACAAACTCTTCAGCTTTATATATTAGTATAGATATAGATAGATAAGGACATCTACTAAAAAAGCCAAACTAAAGGATTAAAGTGCTTTACCAGCGTGACACCGTCTATTCATACTCATGTCATGTATCGAATGTCAATGTCGCCATTTATATACAGTCGTGTGGCAGCTAACATATACATGCTAATTCTTAAAATCAGTTCACTTCCTTTAAAACCAAATTAGGAGTATTCGTCTAACTTATATGGTTATAAACGTGGTACATACATTTAATAGACGATAAAAAATCAGTTGTCTATGGAACGATTGTCGCTTCTTAAATTGAGAAGAAGAGAATCGCTAACTTGTGAGTTGGTGTAATCTGACTCTTGTTCTTGGGGTCGTTTATTTTTTACTTCTTTATATTTTCGTTATGTTCAATTAGGTATTCTACATTTGCTTCCGATATACGATTTTTGCTTATGACATCGGTTATAAAACCGCTACATCACGGCAGTACAATACAGTAAATACGTAAAAAATGTTTCATTCTTCAACAAGTGATATGATTAGCGAGTCTATGTAATGAACGAACTCAAAAAGGGGGATCCCGTAAGCATTGTTGCTTTCTGTAAATCTTGATACGAGTCCACGTCATTAGTAAAGTTCAATTAAGCGAATACAAAGGATTAAGGCAATGTTGGGCTATCGCACTATACACCAAGTTATAAATAGACAAGTAATAATAGAATGTTAGAGGACAAGCTTAGTAATTCGTCCGCTGTGTAGCACACATCCAAACGTCGTTTGGTTTTTTGTTGAGTTTAGATAAAGCTTGTGAATTTAAGTTGTAGTGACAAAGCCTTCTACAAGTAAATAGGTATTTGATGAACTGTCAATTTAGGATTTATTTTTTGTGTTTGTGTGACTCCATTATCATTTTTAAATGTTATCCAGTATTATTTTTCTGTTTCGGAAATCCAGATAATAATTTATGCTCTATTTTGTACTGAAAATAGGCGTAGGTCAGAATAAGACTAAGAAAAGTAGCTAGAACTGTAACTTGCTAATAAGCGATGAATATTTTTTTTTAAATTAACACCTAGCCTCGGGAAAAAGTCGTACAAGTGGATAAAAAGTAACATTAAACAGGGAACGGAATTATAAAATAGCTTTGTACTTTAAAACAAATGTCAATCGTTCTAATGATTCGGAGTCTCTGTGTCTGTGAACCATAATTCAACTAGAGCAGAAACGTTATCATTTTAATGTTATAACATTTTAACAAAAAATATGAATGATAAAAACAAAATTTGTAATTAAATCATAAATGACTTTATCTCATACTAGCTGTTGCCCGCGACTTCGTCCCCGTGGGTAGAAGATATAAGTTACGATTTATACCGACCCTGTTTTTTTCACATTTTCCATTGTATCTTCGCTCCTATTAGTCGCAGCGTGATAGTTTATAGCCTAAAGCCTTCCTCGATGAATGGTTTATTCAACACAAAAAGAATTTTTCAATTTGGACCAGTTGTTCCTGAGATTAGCGCGTTCAAACAAACAAACAAACAAACAAACTCTTCAGCTTTATATATTAGTATAGATATAGATAGATAAGGACATCTACTAAAAAAGCCAAACTAAAGGATTAAAGTGCTTTACCAGCGTGACACCGTCTATTCAGTACTCATGTCATGTATCGAATGTCAATGTCGCCATTTATATACAGTCGTGTGGGCAGCTAACATATACATGCTAATTCTTAAAATCAGTTCACTTCCTTTAAAACCAAATTAGGAGTATTCGTCTAACTTATATGGTTATAAACGTGGTACATACATTTAATAGACGATAAAAAATCAGTTGTCTATGGAACGATTGTCGCTTCTTAAATTGAGAAGAAGAGAATCGCTAACTTGTGAGTTGGTGTAATCTGACTCTTGTTCTTGGGGTCGTTTATTTTTTACTTCTTTATATTTTCGTTATGTTCAATTAGGTATTCTACATTTGCTTCCGATATACGATTTTTGCTTATGACATCGGTTATAAAACCGCTACATCACGGCAGTACAATACAGTAAATACGTAAAAAATGTTTCATTCTTCAACAAGTGATATGATTAGCGAGTCTATGTAATGAACGAACTCAAAAAGGGGGATCCCGTAAGCATTGTTGCTGTCATTTGGGAAACTATCAGTATTGTGCTAACGAAACGTGATGTTTCCTTTACTAGGAACTAAAACTTTATTAATTCATGTTCTTTGTTTCTCTCCATAAGTTTAATTAACATAAAATACCTCCAAGAGCTACTAAACTTGGTCTTGTAGAAATGTAGTTTTTCATTCAATCAAACTTCTTCAACATTACAAAGAAAAGGAAAACAAATAAAACAAAAAATGAAATCGACTAAAACATTGAAACCACAAAATTAATTCCCAGAAATCGCAACGAAAGTCTCTTGATATTTCCAAATCGTGAGAGCTTTCTTGATATTAAAACAAAACGCTCTTACAATATGTGGTGTATAATGGTCGAAGCTTGTATGGCGACGCCTTTAATGGCCGGCCACGTGATTCGCGGTGCCGATGCAACTCATTATGCAGCTCTCAAGAACGTGATGCCATAGAATATTGTATTGTGCAGAGGTGACTGGATCAAGTTTTCTGCCTATACATTTTGTTTCAATGAGATGGGTGAATTAAAGTATTTGTCATTTATAAAGATTGCTGAAATCGTATGCTTTGACTTGTTTAAAATAATGTATTTTCGGTCAAAATAGTGTATTTTGTAATGAGGTTTCGGTATCGATTTTGAAACGACATATTTAAAATGTAGCAGATTTTAAATTCTTTGCTATTTATAAAGTATTGAGAGAGTTTAGTTTAACTGCAACTGTGTTATCCATATTTGGGACTAATCAATATTGAATTTTTATAACAAAGTTCTATGCTCACACTTTTCATGTTTCTCTCCCTCTGTGGGTTGTCTCAAGAACAACATTTCTAGTTAGTATTTTCTACTGGCACTATACATTATTTTAAAATTGACACTTGTCTGGTCTGTTCATTAATCTTTGCGTTGCATGCAAATTCACCGTCGCAACGAAAGGCTTATCTGCTAGGCGTGGCTCCGATTTCTCCGCGACATTTCCCGAGGTGCGTGCACACTGCACTAACAACATCGTCTCAAACCAACCGATACATATCCTTAATTACTTGTCTGTTTAGGCAAATTGTATTCTATCGTGTCTCAGCTTATATCTAGGCTAATTCCTTTGAAGAATTATGACTTTGTGTTTTGCTATTAATTTTATTGGATTTCTCTTTGAAATGTACAATGTATTTTGTATTTCTATGATGCTAACTGTGTAGTAAATGGACAGCATTAAAATTCTGTTCTTTTATACTTATGAGATTCTTCAATTTTGTGAAACGTTAATATTTAAGTTCTCTCTAAGATCGAGTGTAAAAGACAGCTCTACTCATTTTGTCATTACTTCTAGCTAATTTAGTATCCAATATAATTGATTATATTATCTGCTTATATGGATGTTCGTATTATCTGCTTCACTATACGTATGTGCTAACTTTCTTTAAAATTGTAAGCACTTGTAAATAACAGGCGAGTTCTTTTTGAATAAATTAAAATAAAATACTGCTGTACTAAACTTGCATCGGGAAACTTTCCTTCCTACATTTAAATTGGACAAATGATTACTTCTCTTAGCGCCTAATGTGGAGATAGTCAATTAAAAGGATTAATCAAAAAGGCTCATAGCGTGTAAGTGGGAATAAAGATAAGCCCTAAGAAGGGCCTACACTTACTTCAGCCATTAACTTATTGATAATGCTTTAAATGGCTAGTGCTTGTTCAATGATGCCACTTAACAGTAAATAATAAATGTTTTAAATGTAAATATTTTTCTATGTTCTTTTTCTATTAGAATTATCTGCTACAGAGAATAATAGCATATACATCACTTTTGTTAAACAAAAGAGGTTGGTACAATGAGTACCAATTAATAAGAATTTAACAAACTCAAATCCTAACAACATATTCTTGCTTCAATACTAATAGAACGTAAACATTCAAGTTGTTTAATCACCACCCGCAACTTTTTAATCATTGCCACATAAAAATATTTTTTTACGAACTTCTTATTTTTTTAATCATCAACTGCTAAGAAACTAGTCGGGCGATGTGAATAAATCCGATTGCGGAAACTGTATGATTTAAATAGATAATTGCAGTCGCGGAAATAAGGCTTGATGGTACTGTGCATATGATACAACTGCAACAGACTCATTTTAAGAAAGAATTCTATCTCCAACCCTCAAAGTAAGAGTTCTAACGACTTGTCCAATGTGTATGTCTTTAACAAGTACGCTGTCCTAGTAACTCCACCACTAGATACAATACCTAAACAAAAGCAGTATTCAAAAATGACTCACGGCACAAGAGAGATTTAGGATACTAGCTTCTGTATTGTGTTTTAAAGTTATTTGTTGAAAGGGTAACTAGAAGTTATTTGTTCTTGAGTAGCGGCGGGTGAGAGGTGTCGGGTGGCAACACTTCGTGACGTCACGATTGGGACTCTATGTGTGTTATACTCACTTATTTCATCACTTGCCTTATTTGTGCAATGTATTAAAGAATAATTTACTTTTGTTTGGATATTGTGTTTACACGTATTAGCAATACAACTTAATTTTATTTGCTCTTTTGTTCTTCTTTACATAGCAGCGTCTTTGCCCAGCCGTGGGTTAGTTACAGGCTGATCTCTAATAATATTTATGTTCTGATTTTTTTTGAAATCCTATTTCTTTTTGACATTGTGTTACATGTTGATTGTGCGACCTTTATTCGTGTTTGATTATTACCTTGTAAGAATTTTAGAAGAATTATTGACATAAACCCACCGATGTTCCTTTCTACGCCATGCCGCCGAACCGGGACTGCGATAAAACTTTCAGACAATCTTTCTAAAAACTACGTTCATATTTAGCACGTCATAGCAAAAACATATTTTGTTATATTATTTTGAAATGGAAATACATTTTAATTTTAAACGTATAGCCTGTTTATAAAAGGTCACTCAGTTTTAAGACGCAGTTGAATCTTACTCTTCATCACAGTTAAGTATAAAGTAGCGGCAAATAGATATTCAAGAAAGTCTTAAAATTGAATGTGTAGTTATAATAATACGCTACAAAACTTAAGAACTAAAGTTACTAATAGCCTGTTGCTAAGCAACCAGCAGCCCTACACTAATTCCCACCATTACACTAACCGACACCATTACTATTCGTATTAGTTAAAGTTTCAGCGTAAGATTGCTACCACTCCTAACATTCCTCTAATTAACGCGGGTTTAACTGGCGCGCCAGTTCATGGGAGTCGAACACGCAACCGAACACAGTAGTGTACATAAATAATTTATTGCTTGTACTTAGATTTAGTGATTGTAGGTTAACAACACCATGTCTGATATCTTCTGCGTTAAGTATTTGTAATAGGGCTTTTACTAGTTTTGTTCTGCGGTACTACTTGCGATATTTGTTAGGTATGTACAAGAGTGTTGCGTGATTAATCTCCATGTATTGCCTCGCACAGACAAAACACGGGAGACATTGCGGTACGGTTCAGGTTTGCCGGATAAGAGTCTGACATTATGTCTCCCCTTTTCGAGGGGGTAGGTGATCATGGCGATGGCCGGCCTTAACAAAAAAAGGGTATATTCGGGAGTGGATGTACTGATCATTGAATACTAGATGAGGAGCATTTTATACCCCAAAGTGATTGTAAATTACCTTAAAATACGTAAGTATATGATAACGTCGTATATATAATACACAACACTGCTGCTACATTGCAGCACAGCTCTGCATTCTCCCTGCGATATATCAAATTATTTCTAGAGTAAGAAAATTAATTTATTATATCAGACAGCACAGACACCCAAGTATTACAAAGATGCCAGTAGATGTAACGTTACCAAGTGCAGACGCTTCGCTTGCAAAAGTCACGACTTAATACAAAATCTCTGTGGAAGCAAACGGTCTCTTAATGGAATATCATGTTCTGTTCCTAATAAAAACGCTATTAACCAAACTATATTACATCGGTTTAGAAACTATAATTATACTGCAATAACAGACACTAAACACGTTATTTTGCAATAATTTCAAAATATACTTCTCCTTTAAAGAAACGATCTGCGCAATCTATAACACTTACTAATTTAATGTCACATAAAACAGAATATCCAGTAGCAATATAATATTGGCGATAAAATAAGCAATAGATATCTCGGACACGGCACCGACAGGAACAAGCAACTCTTGCTAAATACGGACGAAAAACAGGCCCTTAAATGCTAATTGAATCGAATGCTATCGATTCCCCTTACAAATGTACTAGAGGAAAATATTGTACAAAAGCCTCATTTAAACGACGCGACAAATATCGTGCGTGTTGCAGTACATTGCGGAGCTGCGTCGTTTTGGTATCAAAAGTGACGTATCTTCGCCGGCAATGTAACAAAAATCGCACGATATTTGTTGCCACGTCGAAATGAGCCTTTAATGTACCGAGCTTATAAAGAAATGTTATAAATACCTCACACTTCGAACTCCGTGCTAGGTCGCAGGAATCTTAATGCGCTGCAATGAATGTGTATTCAGACTTTAAGTACGTTATAAATTAACGCAACGATTAAAAAGAATTCGATTCCATATTTGTATACTTATTGTGATAACCTCTTTGCGCTTTATGTGGCGAATTCCATTTGAGTTTGAATTAAAGCTACAGAAAGCTTGTTGAATCGGGTATTCTCGTAAGTACGAGACGTGGATTTTTGTTCAAGCGATAACTTCTTCAAACAATGATCATTTTGGCTCTAGATTTGCATTTTAGTTACGGTTTTTGTCAATATTATTAGTAAATACATTTAACTAATTCAGTTCTTGTATTCTTTATCACAACTCAACAAACTATGAGCATAGACTCGCGGGAATGTCTAGTGTTTAATAATCAACGACAATGTCGTGGACGAAGTTTTATGCGCCAGACGCAGACGCAGTAATTACGCGGATAATTGCTCTATCTCAATTGCAAATTTATCAATTAATACGCTTTCAAAACTTTGTACGCACCTCGTTGATTGAGTAATGAGAAGCTGTTTTAAGATTTATACGGTGACTATTTTAATTAATTTTCCAGCTTGGATTAAGTTATTGTAATTTGCATAATCCTGCTCGAGAATTCTGCTTTCAGGTTTAAGATATGTATTTTTTAATTATGCATCAAGTACGCCTATTATACGTTCTGTACATGAAGTTGTAAGGTTTTATTTAAATATTTATGAATACTTTTCGAGATATAGAAGTAATTAATCAATAAATGAAGTAAACATGTGAACCATTTCAAAACATATCGAAGCTTATCACAAGTTCACCGTTAACCATTTTAGACGACCTTCCAAAGTACGACATGTTTATTATTTTGTAGATCAATGTACAGTGGTTGTGTGAATGACGTGTATATTTTGACTGCGGTCTCAAATTTCGGTCTTTGGAGCGACGCAAATCGCATTTCGTGCTGAATTCTACAACAATGGAGGTCACATAGCGATAAGTCGTCGAACAGTCTCACGTACGAATTCGAAACACTCGTATTTTACAGATTCCCGAGAAATGTCTACATTGGAACTGGCCACTATTGGGCACTTGGCATTCTGAATATTGAGCGTAGGAAGACAGTGTAATTTCCAGCTGATGGGCTTAATCGAAGCTCAGTAAGCTCACCGGTATAAGTAAATACTATTTGGGATTTTTTATATGTATGTCTGTTTAATTTAATTAATTTGGCTAAATATATTTAGACAAAAAATAACTTAATTCTATCTAATTTTGATCAAAGTGAAAAATATAAAAGCTAAACTAAATATAACTACCTAATTATATTACCTAACTGTTCCTAATGTTTCCTACTCAAACCGGAGCCCTTTACTAAAGCTCCACTGTCAGTCCGTCTGTTACAAAGCTTTATCTCATTAATTGTTATAGCTAACAAATTATAACAATTGAAGTCAAGAATGTGCATCATTTGGTGAGTTATTATTGATGGAAGACCATTTTCTTTAAAAATACTTGTTTTCTAAGCCTATTTGTACGAAACGTCAGTGTCACAAGTTCGCTTCGCACTTGACCGGATCCCTTTTTAATTTACTTGTTAGGACAAGAGACTTTCGCATCAATAACATCAGTATAGAGTCCCAGGTAACATGTTTCGCTTGTCTTGTCCGTCAATCACGCGCCATCGTTAATCTTAGCATTCCTGCTCATTAAACTATGACAGATGCGTTTAGTTTCCATGGGAATAAGCCACGGCTTTAAGGGTAATGCGTTGAACGTTTAGAAATAAAACTGCATGCTTAGATTTTATCGAGATATGTTATATTTTAAGAAAAGCGGACATTTTATTATCGCTATAGTATGTGGGCAGTAATCTTAATTACTATGTGACAGCAAAACGTTGTGAATAAATTTGAATTTCGATCATTGGAATCTTTAATCGCCAAAGAGCAAAGAACAAGGGTTGTACCAATGCTCAGTAATTCTCTATGAAGTAAGAGCCAACTGTCCATCAGTGGAACAGTAAACATGCAGACACAGAATAATCCCACATTCTGAGCGATGAGAATACTGCTTGCCATATTCAAGATAAGACAAAAGAGAATTTAATCCAAAACATACTAGACAATGACGAAACACACATCCTTTAAAGTAAATAGATCCGACACCAAACAGGATACAACAAAAATCTAATTCTAAAACAAAAAGCTATCTGCTAAATCTATAGCCCACCTAATACCTATAATTAGTGACCGAAATCGCTAGACTTCCTCAAATACTATGATGTCAGCCATCGCCCAGACTTCGAGTAACCTGAGGGCCTACTAACTATCTCTTAAATTTATTTATTGCAGCCGTGGAAGCGTGACAGCGCACTATACGGCATGTAGCGTTATCTCTCTTCCACAACTACAATAGTATTAGTTAAAGAGATGGTTGGTTTTCTGGTGGTATTGACCCGCTGCACTCAACAGTCACGGACGACGAAGGCCAAACAGGCCGTTACACAAAGACGCCGAATTTAAAGAATGTTGGAAAAAATTAGGACTCTTGTGTTAGGCGTAACGTTAACATTTATGATTCTATTAATGTTGATGTGGTTTTTGTTAACGAGCGGTGGCGAGCTTTAATGACTGATAATTAGTATCATCAACCCCTTGTGTTTATGTTTCAAGATGAGGCTTTCCTGATAATGTAAATGTAAGCTCCTCCCGTATTTTCGAATTCGATTATCTTATATCACTTAATACCTCATCTTCTCTAACCAAATGCGAACACAAATCAGATCACTTTCTTTCGGTACAAGTAACAGCCAGCACAATTTTACATTCAATGCTCCAGAATTTTGATATCTTAATTATGATATCCCTTACTTACCCTGCAAAGATTCAAACGAGTACCTAAAACATCAAATCAAAACTGCACCTTAGTTCCGGTACCGTACATAATACATAGTTAGGTATCAGGTATGTGGCGTGGTACAGTCTAAGCAGTTCAGTTCAGCTCGCCGGCTGCGCTAGGTATAGTGTAGGCTATCGGCATGATCACGCTCGCCGCGCATGCTGTTAATCGACTTCACTTGGACACGTGATCTACGCAATCTAGACACAATAAATAACACTTTCAAAAGGTGAATTTTATTCAACAGTAGCTGTGTCACAGTAATTTTAAGTATAATCTGATTTTTTGAACTAAACTTCTATACAAGCTATGAAATCTGTAAAAAAATATATAGAAAGTGGTTGTTAATTGCATTCATGATAAGCATATTTACGTTTGTGATTAGGTTTAGAAGAAAATGGTAATGCAGCGAACGTCTAAAGTAACGGGGAATGCTTTGATTGGTTACAAACGCATTTAACAAACACAATGCGAAACTTTTATCACAAATTTCCTGCAAAGTTCCTTAGTCAACTTGAACAGCTTCGTGCAGTGGACCTTCTTTGAATTAATCTACAGTGTAGTAAACCACGTCATGTCTCGAGGGAACCGGGCTATAAACATTTTCGTCTGCGCCCGAAGGCCACGCCGGTAACAAACTAGTTCGCCATAACTCATAAAACTCCGCTTCTTAAAATACCTATTAATGGCCATTTGAGATGAATACAAAAGACACTGTTTCCGTGAATGTATGTATGTGATGGTGCTCAAATAAATGGTTTTAAGATTAATGATGTCCTGACGGGTAATGCATGTTCCTCTGTCGTCGCTTTTGATGAAGATGTGATGATTGTAATGCCTTATGTCAGTAAACTCTGTAGTAAGTTGAGCAAAGAAGTGTACAACGTATTTTGGGTATACTTTGTTATATAAACGTATATGTTGTAGGTTACCATGATAAGAAAAAACGTTTTTAATAAAGCTATTACTCTGGTCATGTTGCTTTTTGCGGTTCCAGTCTCAAATTTAGTCATCATTGAAGTAAAACTATTTTCACTTTAATAGAAAAATTTAGTGTGCCCAGTGGTAATACTCTTGAAGGCTGACATTTTTTGTTTATTTATAATCAAGACACTGACACCTAAAAGTAAACAATTTTACAATTTAAAGCTGTTCTTGTTCGTTGTAATTGACATTTAGACACGTGCTACGAAAAATAAATAAAAAAATACAATTTAGCGGCACGCGCAAGTGTTGAATTAAATATTTTGTTCTGAATAATACAGTTGAATTACTTGTAAAGTTTGTTTCACACTCAACTTGTAAATAGATGCAGTTTACACAATTGAACAATGACAACCGTTTTTTTGGAATTACCTTACAAGTGATATTTGCAAGGTTGATTTAACTATTGTTACGAGTATATTGAATTATTTAATGTGGACTTAAAGAATTAAAGCTAAATTTAAAACAAAACATTTAAGTACATACATACATTTACAGTCCGTTTATTGAAAAGCAAAATTATGATAATGATAAGAATGTTAAAAATTAACGGCTTGACGATACATTCTTAAGTACTTAAGATATACTATTATAACAAAACAAAGTGTATACATTATCTCTCACAAAAACAGTGTCCCAAATCGATTCCTTGTGTAAACCATCGAAACATTCATTGCTGGCACAAATCAACATTTCCATATATATAATATAATAAATAATAATAATAATAATAAATCCTGGGACAACTCACACACGGTTATCTGATCCCAAGCTAAGCAGAGCTTGTGTTATGGTAACCAGACAACTGATAAACTTACTTATATATTTCTAAATACATACATATTATAGATAAATTACACCCAGACACCAGAACAAATGATCATGCTCATCACACATCATTTGTCCTGGGCGGGACTCGAACCCACGACCTCCGGTATAGCAGTCAGGGTCACTAACCACTAGACCAACAGGCCCGTCGATATAAAAAACAACATTACATTAAATTAATACGTTTCCACCGAAATCTTAATTATTCTTACGCAACGACTACGCTCGAGTACAACTCTTACCACATATCCCTCAACTATCCTTAAACCTTCACAGAATTGTAAGTTTTAAAAGTATGCTAACAAAGGTGTTTTTTCTGTGTAATTTTTTCGTGATGAGAGTAACTTGAGGTCGGTTTTCTTCGTCACGGGAGACGCGTATGGCGTAACAAACTCGACGCGGTACGCTTGCTGCTTTGGGTGGTGAGCAGTAAGATTTGGTGGAACGCGAGGGTCCCTACGACGTGAGAACACATGCCGAGGGTACGGTTCATGGCGTAAACAGGAATATTAATAAACGTTATAAGTTACAACAGGTGACTATTATTGAAAGAGGGTTATTGCTTTGCAAATACGTTACATCCATTAAAAAGACAAAATAACTTATTCAGGTAAAAGTAATTGTTTTAAAAACATCTAAAGCGATATTCGTAATTAAAATCATAAACACCAAGAAATTAGTCTTAATTAGGCTAAAAATTTCAAAACCACTTGAGAAACAGCTGATCATCCGATATCTCAAAATATTATGAGGAATATTCTAAAACTATTCAGAAGGCGAACTGTATTAAACCGAATTTATACTAAAACAAATACTACACAAACAAAACTTATTTACAATGTTTATATAATTTAAAACAAAGGCCGCGTTACCCTAAAACAATGAGCTCAGAAATTTGAGAACAAATTGCTTCAACTCGTGGGATACTCCGTAATGAGCGCCTGCGCACTAGGGGAGGTGCACACTGACCAATCCTGACAAAATAATTTTATGCCATTTAGTTTTTTAATGTAGTGAAAATACTTCATGAGTATTTTCATTTGCCGTGGTCAATGAAAGGTATATTTGCTGACAATTGTTAGCATGTTCGCTGTAAGAAACTAGTATGAACTTGAAACTCTATACAATATAAAAATACCGCTTTGTGTCCGCTAGTCCAGGAGGCTTGATAAACGATGGCGGTAAGCTTTTGGCTTGAAAACGTGCAACAACACCTTAATACGCATTAATATTAGAAAATGTGTATAGGAGAACTATTAACGCAAAATCGGTACAATTATTCGGTTCCATTTTTATTTTAATTTAATTTGGTAACTGAGAAAAAAGCTCGAGGCAGAATAATCCGAGTGCTTTTATAAGCTCAACAATATTTTCATAAAATTATGAATCAGTTTTTTATTTAATTCGAATCGCTTCATAATTAAACCTTAACAGTTTCAGATGTTTAATATTCCGATGGTGTTTTAAGAAAATAGCAACCACAAGAGCTTTTGCACGTTTCAATTGTAGGTTTTTAAAGTCTTGTGTTGCTCTCCACACTTTTATTGTTATTGAAAGTTTCAAAGACGACTTTTTTCGTATTTTTGTTCCTTTATTATAAGTGAAAACCGGAGCAAGAAAAAGGAAGATTTTTAACTACTCTCACAGTAAAAACTAAGTTTAATTTATATGTATTTCATTTTTCCTCACATTCAAAGAACTTTAAAATTATCAATATATTTTTCTAAAACAATTCTAAACTATCCTCGTGTGTCCTCCACCTTACTGCACAATCGTTACTCACAATTACACGTTTACTTGTGTGCGTACCTTTATATGTGTGGGTAACAATGAATTCAGAACACAACTGTACCGGAACATAAATTGTTATATCAAATTACCCGTTTCTTACCTAATTTCAAATTTAGATTTGCGTAAAATATCACTCAATTTAGTTAATAATGTCATTCGACAAGTGTTACAAAACGTATAAATTGTTAGGTGCGGTTAAGATATTAGTTATACTTACTTATTATAATGTATAATGAAACCAAATACATAACTTAACTGTCGCAGTAAAGTAAACAACTAAATTCTGATAATTGTTGTAACAACTGTTTATTATCGCTTATTATATTCAAATATCACTCAACATCAATAAAATGTACAAGAATGAATTAATTCGCAAAATAATATAATATATAAAAATAAAAACATTTGACCTTAGAGAAATATGAATAGCAACAAACAATTAATTAATTTACAAGATCAAAGATACAGAATATTGTTCGTTAAATTACTTCTATCACTTAGACTAGAGTACAACATTTACAAGTTAGCCAGGAGGTCAGTTACCAAGGTTCCTGTCACGAAATCGGTTCCAATCGATTTGTCAGACATAACTTAAAATAATCGTGGCCTAAGTATTAAAGTTATTGCTTATATTAAACACGTGTGCGGTGTACAAAACAACACTAAGACGTAGTTTGTTTAATATGTCGCAGTTTGTAATTTCTTGAATCTGTAGATTCCTTGGTTAGCTTAAGTTAGTTTAAAAGCAAATTAGAAATTAATTAATTGGCTTTTTCTCTGATTTGAAAATATACAATCGTAGGTTTCGTAATGCTTATCGCTAGAGCAAACTGAGATGGAAATTCAGATTTGAAATTCAACATCTTACGTCACCATAACAATTTATTCTAATATTTACTTACATAAACTCATCTTTCTCTGCACAACAACAAAAGGTATTCAATGACTCTATAAAACTACTAAAAGTAATTTCCATCTACATATTCATAGCTGGCTTACAATCAAGCCTATCTTTGTTCTAAAGCAAAAAAGATACTGGCGCAACATTCAAGATAACACGCGCTCGCGCATCGGCCGCCGTCCACCACAGTACGTACTCTACGTAGATACTTGGCACATAGTGCGCCCCGCTGCGCCAAGGAACTACAACGTCTATTTACCCGCAGGAGGGCCCAAGCTCTCGCCATTCTTTAAAATAATCACTATCCTTATAAAATATGGGGATTTTACGTATCTTATTACTTGGCATTCAACGCGCTTTCACGAAATATGCAAGCATTCTGGTTCTGCATACAATAGGCGCTGCGTCCTAGTGTAGGCGGCTTATGACTCATGGAGCTAAGAGCTCGGCCACATCGGAGTACTAGTTCTAGAAACGTCTTTAGTGGACTATGGAAGTAGTTCAGCCAAATACTTAGAAATATTTACGTATATTGTTATGACTTTAGGGAGAAAAAAGTCCGTTATAATAATCTAAATAACCGCAGTGACGACCAATTTAGTTTTATTTTTTTGTTAGAACAAAATTGGCGCTCATTTATTTTGATTCTATTCACTGTGATGTCATGTGATGTCGACTGTTTTTCTGTAATCTGTAACGCTTTATTCGGTTCATTATCAGTCATATTTTTTTTTAGTATTGCACCGGTTCAGTCTACACCCGCCTTTATGCAAGTTTACCTTTCTAATTGACGTAAATCTAGAAAGCTGACTACATTAATATTTCTAGTCTAGTGCTCAGTACATTTGCTATTTTATCATTGTAATGAACTTCAACGAAATTGCACACTTGAAATAATTTAATAACGCAAAACGATTCGCTCGGTACTCTATTACGTTAGGAAATAATGTAAGCGTAATCATGTTACTTACAATGTATTATTGTTATTAAAGTAAGAGTATATGAGTATACTCTAAAGATTCAAACTGATTCCACATATGCATATAAAGCACTCTGCCTTTTATTTAGTTTTAACATAAATTCAAGTATCTAGATATCACAATTCAATACGATGTCTAGATATGGATTGCCAACTTTGAATCAGTAGAACTGTATCTGAAAGAGCTTATTGCGCTAACTAAGACATAAAAGAGCGAGACTAGAAGAAGATTTAGGAGTCGAAAACTATGGCCCATTGTCTGACAGACACGTGACATATTTTACCAGATGTCAGTATGAATTCCTTGTCCAAAACTTGAAATACAAAAGCACTTTTTTAACTTTTTCCATATTGAATTTCGATCAACAGGAAACCAATATGACATCGTAAATATCAGCTATTACCACCCAAACCACTTTGCAAGAGCTATACGTTGTACAGAATATTAAATTTAACAGTTATAGCTATTTCCGTTTTAATATTATAAATGAACCACTGATATTAATATCGTAAACGTTTGTAGCTGGTATCTGTTAGATAGCTGACGTTTTAGATCACATTTATGGGAAAAATACAAATAGATTAAAAAATACATTTTGTTGCTGGAGGCCTCTTAATACATATAGGTACCATAAATGTAGGTTTATATTTTTTTTTTAAGTTTTACTCTTTGAGTAACTACGGAACTTAAGAAAAAACTGCGGAATTGATTTCACATTACATTTTTCATTTTATCCATTGTGAATATTTTTTTTAAGTCACATTGGTTTTTTTATTTCCTATCTTTTTATAAATATATCTAATATTTACACAACCGAACTTTAATTTTACTCGACAAAACCTTACATACTTTCTTCATCCTAAAATAGATGATGTAGACGGCAAAAAAACCGATGCTGCTTTTTTATTCAATTTGTAATAGGAAATATTTCCATAGATATGCTAAAGTTGGTCAAAACAAGCCCCAGTTTGTATCAGTAGTATTCTCATTAACATATGAATTCTTATCCTTATTGGGACTGGACACAACCAATTACTATAGCATGCGTTCATGATGGCTGTCCCTTTGTCATTACTATAAACTGCTTGATAGACAGACTGGAAATGTAGAGTATTTTCAAATTGTTTGTATGACAATTGTTACTGCAATAGAAATTGGGAAAATAATAGTATTTATTTAAAAAAAAACGATGAAACGATGAAAAAGCGACAACGCCATGGATTCTATTTTTGTTAGTTATCCAACAGCTCAACCTCTGCTTAACAGAATAAGTTTTAATGATTTACAAAAAGAATTAAAACTCAAAAACTTGGGAAAATCCCTTACATAACAAAAATCTCTTGGTATATCATTTGTCTTCCGTGACAACCTTATCTAAAAATGCTTAATAAAAACCCAAGAAAATCAAGTTACATCCATATAAAGCCCACGCGTGGGCGCAGATATAGCCTCTAAGTATACTACTGAGCTGAGGTCAGAAGTCAATGAGGTGGGCCTATTTGATCGTAATATGATACGCTATTATATGTCATAATATGTTACTTTAAAACGTTTTAAATATTAATTTAGTACAAGTACATTTATAAGGCTAGGATTGTAGCTCAGTATATAGAGATGACAAAGCTTATAATGCTACCTCTCTGAAGCATTAGGTAAGATATTAAGTCATCATCATCCTAGCCTTTTCCCAACTATGTTGGGGTCGGCTACCGGTTTCAACTAAGTACCAGTGTTTTACAAGGAGCGACTGCCTATCTAACCTCCTCAACCCAGTTACCTGGGCAACACTATACCCCTTGGTTAGACTGGTTGTCAGACTTTTCAAGCTTCTGACTACCTGTAACGACTGTCAAAGATGTAGGAATAACAGCCGGGACCCATAATTTAACGTGCCTTCCGAAACACGGAGGAACTCGTTATGACATAGGTGGTCACCCATCTAATTACCAACCGCGTCTAGCATAGCTTAACCTGTGAGCGTTTCACTTATGCGGTTATAGCTTAGCCACGAGCTCCTCATAGGTAAGATATTAAGTGGAAATTTAAATTCATCTAATAGATTTATAAAAGGCGCATAGTATACACATTTAACATATCGATTTTAAATGTTACATGACGAGAAAAAACGTGACGTCATGAGCCCCCACTCTCGAAGTTTAGGTGTACACGTACTAGGTTTGCACCTATTTCAAACTGACAGACTTCTCATACCCATATATTTATCACACACTTTTTTAAGTCTAGGTAAAATCAAGATCTTAAAACCTAACTCGATATCAGCCAACAAAAGTCCTGGTAAGCTGTAATTGTGTTTTAAATATTCTGCTATCACTGAGAGGTACTACAAAGTCGTAATTACTAATTAAAACTTGTTAACAAAAGAAAACTCGGTCCATTAAAATAAAAGGAACAGTTGTATCAATTTTATTTTAATGTATTACGTTACCAAACTAGAAATTCCAGCAGCAAAGGTATATTCATTTAATTACTGGCTCACTTAAGAAAACTAGTCTCTGAGGAAGTAATATTTAAATGATCTTTAGTCGTTTAAGCCGACCGGATCTAACGACGAACCGAATCATAAAATATATATTGTAGGAATGTGAAATGGGTGCAAAGACTCTGCAATAGATACGTAACTTGCAGTAGCATAGATAATCTTCGAACTATGGTGCTATAGACGCACAGGAACATAGTTTTGAAAACTTTTTTCTGTATCGATAACTTAAAATAAAAATTGCAACAAAATATTACTCGTACAAGTGAACATGATGATATAACTTTAATGGACACCCATTGTCGGTGATATCGTAGCTCCTAAATAAAATGACCGATTTTGATGCTGTTTGAAAGTTTAAGCGATATAATATTTTGGGGTTCGGAGATTTATTACCTTATTTAATTCAATACTCAATACTCAATACTCAATACGTTTATTGCACTTCACAATGTAATATAGATCTTAAATATAGTGGTAACAATCATGGACCCTGTCGGGCACGGCAATCGTAGGAGAGAGGAGGAATGAAAACTTTCAATGTTAAATACTAAAAGGTAATTAGACAATTCGAATCACTTACGCATTACAAATTACAAGTTTGTCTTATTATTGCAGTATTTTAATTAAATATTAAATATATATAAATGGTACATATATGATTGTTGTGTATATATTATTTTCAAAATACTTACATGCAAAATTATAAATTCATATAAATATTCTAAAATATATAAATTATTCAATGTCAATTGTAATTCAAATTATAATAAAAAATAAAACATGTCAAATACTTGTCAAATATTAAATAAATGTCAAAATAATTGAAATGTCGTAACAATAAAAAAAAAAAAATCAATCTAGTCAATGTTAGTCAATGTCTTTATGTAAATGTCTTTGTGCCGTCTTCTAGTTTAAAAATGTCTTTGTTTTTATAGGCAGGTATGTTGCTAAAAATTGTCGTTTAAATATTCATTTATGTGATAGTAGCTTTTTTGTAGTAATAATTGTTTCAATTTATGAATAAAAACATTAAGCTTATCTTCTTTCTTTATATGTTCGGGTAATTTATTAAATATTTTTATAGACATGACATATGGGCTAGTTGAATGCATCTTTAATCTCGATTGTGGTAAGTTTAGTCTATTTTTGTGCCTTAACACATACTTGGTTTGTTTATTTTCTCTCGTTGTGTAAAATTCTTGGTGTTTTTTAACAAACTTACATGTCTCTAAAATATATATGCAAGGGAGAGTCAAAATTTTTAAATTTATAAAATGAGGTTTGCAGCTGTCTGTATCTTTTATATTTACTAATATCCTTATAAGCTTTTTTTGCAGGGTGAATAATGATGGTGCATCTGTGCTGTTTCCCCACAAGGTGACACCATAGTTTAACCACGAAAATGCAAAAGCGTAATAAGTAGCAAGTGCAGTTTGAAGGTCTGTAGTCTTTTTTGTTTCAGAAAGAGCATAAGAAAATGTAGATAATTTAGATTTAAGTTTTTGAATATGGGATTTCCAACTAACGTGAGTATCTATGTTGAGGCCGAGCAAACTAAATTCCTTTACAACTTCAATTTTATTATTTTCATATGTAAAATCTATATTAAGTGGTATTTTTTGAGGTGGGTAGAAGGTCATTATCTTAGTTTTAGAGTAGTTAATTTCCAAGTTATGTTTATTCATCCAAGTTATTGTGGCAGTAAGCAATTGTTCTAGCTTTTCATTTAAGTTACTATTGTTAAGACATGAAGTTAATAGAGAAATATCATCGGCGAACAACACACAGGGTACTGGTATACTTTTGGGCAGGTCGTTAATGTAGATGAGGAACAACAGACACCCGAGGACACTACCCTGTGGTATTGACGCGTTGATGATTTCTCTGTCAGAGCGGATGTTCCTTATCTCATTACTATTGTGGTCAAAATGTTCAATTCGGTATAGTCATCTGTCAGATATCCAATTATTGATAAAACAACATTAAAATGTTATAAAAAATAAAGAAGAAAATGTCTTTAGGTACGGGGTTGGAAGTATTGAAATCAGTTGAGTGCCGTCTTCGTTATGTTAATGTGTATCGAGGTTCGAGGGCCGGCCCGGCCCGGATCCGGTTCGTCACAATTGTCTATCTATTACCGGCGAGACGTAGGCGGAGCGGAGCTTACTTCACTTATAAGACATTTATATATCACGATTCTGACACGCATACTACCACATTTAAATATATTTATATTTATATTTTGTTAAAAACACACACAAAATGTTTGAGGGTTTTCTTTTAATTTGAACTTTCAAGAACGAAATATTGATTTGATGACTATTAGAGTACTATCATGCTGTCTGAGTCATTCACTTGACAGCCATAGATACCATGGCATGACGACCATGAATATGGCTATTTGTTTGTGGAAGTAATGGGCAATCACATTTCAAAAGTAACTAGTTGTGAAAATTAAATTAAGTTTATTCGCAACAAAAATAAATGCTTGAATATACCAAACGTCTTAATCGAATCATTCAAAATGTTTTGCAACTTAGAAAACTCAAACCTCACACCAAAAAAACAAAAAATTCTGATTTTATTTTTTTATAGTAGACAAATATGAATGATGAATTACTAAGTAGTCGGTGAGTATAAAAGCAGTATAACGGCTGACCATGATCGATTCTCGGGTCACCCAAATACAATAAAACTGGTGATTGTGGGGCAGGTTTCGCGATGAGGTAATTATGGTTTAGGCATCTGTGTGTAGTAGGTAGTGGTCCACCGATATAGAGGAATAAAACGGTGTAATAGAAAATTTGATTTAAGAATATAACTTCTGGGCTTTGTAACAAGTAAAGAAGAAAAACGTGTAGGAAAGAAGAACAAAATTTGAAAAAGTTGAGGCGTAGGACTCATGTTGGTTTCTGGTCAAAGCTCTTAGGTTAAGGTAGCGGGAACTTACAAAAATAATTATATAGGAAAAACGGCCAATTAAATTTTGGCGGTTGTCTTGTCGTAAATCATACGACAGCGATGTGTATAAGCGCCGAACCCACTCAACCACTTTTTTAATTATCTGAAAACTGCTTAAACAACTTTGGCGCCATCTCCTTTCGTTATGAACAAGCAACAACGAGATCATTGTTAAAAATAAAAATGTTTCCATAGCTTAGCCATTCAATGGAATGAATTTTTAACATTCGAATTTCCAAATCAATTATTTTAGTTGCATGCTTTCAATTTGTCGTAACTAACAAGAAAACCGAAACCAAGAAGCGCCTTGACTATTCTATTTCACTATATCAAGCAGAAGTCTGAATTGCATTCCGCAATTTCTGAAGCAAGAAAGATAGACAGACATAATTTTAATTCATCAAACCCTCAATGTGTCCTACAAACCACACAAACAGACAGATATATATTTTCCTCCTCATTCACTTAACTTGTCCCAAGCACAGGCGGAGTACTCTTATCTCGTACATTAACATAATCATATATAACGTTCTATACAACAAATGAACGTCATTATTAAAAGAACGGGTTCGAGGCATCGACCTCACAAGAATTAGATTGGTTAATATAAATTATATGCCCAAAGTGGTTACAAATGTTTGGCCAACACGGACGCTGGCCTTTATATCATCCTTATCGTTGTCGCAAATGATACAACGGCATTAATATAGTAAAGCAGTGATACATAGATGTATTTGGCAATGTTTGGTCCAATACTGAAAGTTTTCTGATTGGATTATTTGTACTTGAACACTAGATTTACTAGTCGTATATTGACAGTTATCTATTATGACATGGATACGATGATGATGTTGAGTTAGTTTTAAGAAAGAACGATAAAGTTACAGAAAAAAATAAACATAGCCTTCTAGTTTGTTTCTTATTTGGTCTTTCGATTCCACATCTATTGTTAGTATTCTTTGAAAATTTTACTTAATGCCAAAAAAGTCTACAATTGTAAGGACAATACAATATATCGGTCAAAAGAATAGACTTTAATATAACTCTTCCCTATCCAAAACTTACATAAAAGAAAACATTAGACGATCAAATAAATAACTGAAAGAAAAATCCATATTCCAGGTCACAACTCTCATTGGTGGAGCAATATAAATCACAGACCATTTACGCGTACAGAGAAGGTCATAACCATTATAAATCCAGCGGAATCATAAAATACGAGTATCAGTGAATATTGTCAAATGAATTCTAGTATAGAATGGGAACTGTTACGAGCGGTCAGTTCGCGGTATCACCACAAAACATGATTAACGAGGTACATTCTAGGTATTAGGGATTTATCCCGGATGCCACAGTACCTATATCTAGGCTAGATAAACGTATTATGACGTGTCGTTAGGGCTGTCAATAAACAAACTGTTATGAGACATAAATTTTCATTTAAAGCTATGATTAATATATTTATTTCATGCAGAAAAACTTAGGCTTGAGCTTGTTTTAGCTACATTAAATGTCATTGTTGGATTTAGGCCTTTTGCAATGTAGTTTGCGATCACTAATAAGCTTACTTCAACAGTGATCAAAATATATAAAAAGAATCCATATATGCCATAACATTTCATATAGATAAACGATTACAAATTAAATACTTTACGTACTTTACTAATCTCTCCTACTGCATTCAGACATTTATTAAGCGTACAGATTTACTTTGAAATCTTATCCAATACACACTAAATAATAATACAATAAAAAAGGAAAACTTCCAAGGGCCAGCCCTGGCTATGACCCGACATGTCGCAGAGCGCGTGGGCGAGCCGGCGCGTGCACACGCCATGTGAACCACGCGCCTACTTACCTCCGTCACATGAATTTTTATGCTTTATTATACAAATTATATCAATTCCAAAGCTGTTTATTAGACCTTTAACGTTAAAAAGATAGATTTTTATAGAGTAAATGCCTAAATTTTATGAAATGCTTGCTTATTTATGCTCATTTTTTGTTAACCATATTAGGGTTTTTATTCAAGGAAAACAGTTCTTATGTCTTGAACTTTAGCATAATTAAAGCAAAATATCGAATTCGTTTAATTTTATTATAGTACATCACGAGATCATTAATAAATAAATAATAAATGCGGACAACATCACATACATTGTTCTGAACCCAAAGTAAGTTGCTAAAGCACTTGTGTTATGGAATTCTGATACAACGAAGGTACCATAAACACCCAAACCTGAGACAATGTAGAAATAAGAATTCTTACATTGACCCGACCGTTAAAAATAATATTAGCACGAAACAAGGAATGACAATTTTGACAGTGACATTTCAACAACTGAGTTTTCAACACACAAATGCTTGTCGTACGCGGGGATCGAACCCGTGGAACGACGCGCTCGGCGGGCTTTTATTATCCTGGAATGCCCTACTGCTGAGCCAAGGTCTGCATACTTTTCTTCCAATTTTCCTGAATGAATCCAGGTCATCCCGCCATCTCCGCCTCGTTCTGGCTCGCTGACATCGATTTTGTGTTAACGACCACTCGGTGGTAAGTTGGCGTTGCAAGATAGATAATAACCCTGCCCGATTTTATAGCCTTTCGATTGCTTTTGCAAACTACAGCTTTAACATTTTCTCATCTGTCTGTACATCTGTTCTATCTGTATCCATGCAGATTTATTTAGCTTCGCACCAATTAATTATAATTAGAACGTAACAATTACGCATTAACGATCTCGTATCAATAGAACACATTTCCCACGTTCATTACGCAACTATTGTTGAAGAGTTAATAACAATTAGTTCGCAACATTTACTTACGTTATTTCCACTTACAGAAAGATAAAATATACTTCTAACTTTGTTAACTTGAATATTATATTCATCGAACTGCATTTCGTAGACTGTCTACTTTCCTGAAAGCTTTTGATTCTTTAACTTACTTTTAGTCTTCAGGGTCAAATAATTAAATTGAACTACTAGGCATGGGATGGGGAATCACACATCCATAAATTATTTGCTTCATGGAAAAATTAAGACACCAACAATACTCTACGTCGTCGATACATCCAGTCATTGAAAAAACGGTTAGCAGTTATTGATAAGATACAGTAGCTAAACAATCTTTAAATTATTTGGCATTGAGTCCCGATGAAAAGTTTTGATTTCGTAACCAAAGTGTTAAAACGTAAAATAAGGATTAAGTTTCGGTAACGATTTTTACGATTGCTTATTTTATAGGGACAATTTTTTTCCATATTTATTTTTCTTTAGGCGATTTCTACGGAACTCTCAGTCTCGCAAAAATGACGTTTTTTTTATCAGTATTCTTATTAAATGTGTATGATACACTGCGGAACATAATATACCTTTGTTATTTTTGGTGATGATATAACGTGATTACTACGAATCGTAAGGTGAACGACCCGCTCAAGAACTGGTGACGGAAACGTCATAATCATTTTCATAATCATAAAATTAGCAGAGATTAGCGAATTCATTTTAAGAAGATTGTATAAAAACCTTTTGCAGGTGTATTATTGAAAGATAAGATATACTTGTTAGACTATATTTTCACATTATAGCACTATAAATATGTTTCCGAAAACGGTAGATATGCTATCTTAGATAATAGTATCATCTGACTAACTAGTTGTGGCCCGCGACTTTGTCCGCGTGTTTATGATGACATAAGGCACTAATTTCCAAAATCGAATAACAAAGTCGCCAACCGATCACGATATAATTTCTCTTCGTTTTCGTAAAATTTAAAATTGCTGTTCTGCTCCTAGTGATTACAACGGGACGTGGTGTGACGTTTTTTTAAATAGGTTCAGTAGTTTTAGAGCCTACTTGTCACAATCAAAAGAAACTTTTCCTCTAGATAACATTGGTATAAAAGTATGTAAATAACAATCAAATTTGCCATTTTCCTCTTACGTGAAAGAAAATCTTTATAATTGTTATCAACCTCTGACGTTTAACTACATAAATAATATTATTTTAAATAATTCTACATGTAAATAAAAAAGCCGTAGTTTTTCGCCAGCTGACTGGTTTGACCTCAGTAACGGGGTACATATCGTTGCAATTAGTATGTATCCGCTAATCGGTACCACGTGTGACACAGATATCTAAATAAATCGTTATCTGATGACCCGTTGCGCGTAATAGTTAAGGCTTCGGCTTAATGTTGAGGAAAATGTACGAGAACCGTAAGCGTATGTCAAAATAGGATAGTGCAAATTAGTGTGAGATATATCTGGCAGTACGGACAACCGAGTGGCATAGATCAACAAGCCAAACCCACTGCACGTGGCGTATCCTGGGTTCGATCCCCGTGCATTTGTGTAATCCACGAACGCTTGTTTAAAGTCTGGGTGTTTTTGCGTGACTCAAATGTTTGTGAATTCCTTAACGCAGGAGAAGAATTTTTCAGACATCTACGAAGTACGAACATACAAAAACTACACGTCCTTATGAATTTTAACAACAGCAGCAAAAATGGCTACTAAATGTAACCCATGTGCCCATACGCGATGAGTGATTATAAAACATTGTTGAAAGATGACATAAACTTTATACTTAAAATACTAATACGCTTGATTACCTACTCATTTACTATCAACAACTAACGAATTCAATAAAACTTCAACCAAGTAGGTAAGGCAAAAAGAAAGATGAATAGAAAAACATTAAGTACCTACTAATTACTCTTTAAAGTTTTTTTTTGCGTATATTTTACCGTTTCTTGCTGTGGTTTTTGTTCGCGAATCATCGACCCCCAACATAATGGCGACCGCAAACGATTCGTTAAGAAATCTCTGTTTGATTGGTAACGTACCGGTTATGTGGTAGCCACAGTTTCTAAAGGAAATACCTGGCGATGACTGACGGTAGTGAAGAATAATGACCGATGAAGAACGGCCTACGAATATTTCTAACAAGTCATTAAGACAATTTAAAAAGTGTTTGTGGATTCTGCTACTAAAGAATAATTGTTTTTAAATGAGCTGTTGCTCGAGGCCTCGCCTCTAGATGACAGTTATAGCTGCAAAAAACATTGCCATTCTTTACGCAGTCGAATAAGGTAGAATAAACCTAAGTTTGAATGCGAGGTGTCAGCTGCCTCCACGACCAATTTCATCGATGTCGGCCAGCGGCTTAAACGTGAAGAAATAACAAAAAAACACACAACGTACTTAAAGACGCACATACCTTCGCATTTATAATATTAGTGTAATATTTCAAGACCCAAACTGGACTAAACCATTTGACATTGCAATAACATTGTGACAGTATTGTTATAATAACAGTGTTGTTTCATATTTTCAGGGACGATAAGGTCATGATAATTTAAAAATAAAAAGTCTTGGACTTTGGAGAAGTGTTAGCGTTGTGTAAGAAAGACGGTGGAGTACACTGCACATAGTGGCTAGTGTCGTACTTACACAATTAGCTCATAATAAGAGCACAGATGTTACCTCTAAATCTTGAAGAATTATTATGGTTGTGGAGGCCCGTCACCCGCTCTAATATTACTTTCAGATATGACGGGGCTCCCTGGTCTAATCACTCCTTAATAATAACTGCCAACCTACTTTGAATGACAACAATGGCGCTAAATATCAAAGCTCGTATAACAGAACATTCAGCTGTCTAGCCTCACTCATATCGTTAAGACATAAAGCGAACAGAACGCATTCAAAAGCGGCGCTATACGAGCATTTTGAATATTTCTCTCATTCTGCATAGTGTTGGTGTACAATAGGACTGTATGATATATACAATGTTGTTGTTAGAAGGATATCTGTCACTTTGAAAATGTCCCCCACATCGCAGTACAGCAAGTAAGAGAAAAGCACAATTTATTTCAAGGCATGGTTTTTTTTTTCAAATACGGAACTGGCCGTTATCGAAAAACGGGCTAATTATTTATTATCTGATGTTTATTGAAATGTGGATTTTCGAAAAGAACTGTATATATTCTTTTATAAAAACTCATTAATAAATTAAGTAATTTAATTTCAACCCACACTTTTTTAAGACAAGATGAGTCCATTCAACCTATTGCGGAGTCGCCATCTCTTTATCTCATCCCAATGAACTTTTAATTGTCTTCATTTTTGTTGGTTTCTGTACACAGAACACAGAAGTAGCACAGTAAAGGTTATTAATGTGTACAGTAGGTACTTGTCTATTTATTTTAATACTCTATAACCTCTATTGGATTATTCAGCAATAATCCATAGTTGACGGTTTCTCGGTAGACGTTGATGTTTGGAAGTAGTAAATGTGCCAGTAAATAAAGGAGTAAGTTATGACATGCACTATAGAGCTTACCATGTCCCCTTTTTGGTTTCGGCTTTCATTTTTACATTGACACGCAATATTACAAGTAGTCTAAAGAATATGTGTTTATTTGAAATGAATACTCTGTAAACATTTTTTTATTATATCAAAAATTATTAAGACTTTTTCCAGCTTGCGTTAAGTGGTTGATCGCTTGGCAACCTTTAGCCATATTACAAAAATATGGTTTCGGCTTTCGGCCTGACTTGATTGCGGTTTCGGCGGTAATCCCCGCACTATCACTAATACAAACATGTCGTAACTCAGTGGACAGTATGAATCAAGATTATGATCTCAGCATAGCTCCAGTGCATAACGCGGTAATATACGTATCTAGGTGTTTTGTTGTTGGTACCCATTACTAAGACTGCATAAAACTTTATTTATGTTTACGTTCGGAAACGTATCGAGTAACGGAGCAGTAAAGTTGTTATTGTTACGATTAAGTTTCTGTATAAACATAAATACATACGATATTCTGGTACTATCTATTGTTGCTATTAGTTATCACACTTCAAACACCTTTGTCGTGTGTTACACCAATTTTACTTCGTTGTGTCGGAATTAATTGTGAGGGTTCAGTGCCCAAAAGGGAAAAGCGAAACTCTATTACCTAGGCACTGAGGCTCCGCTGTGTGTCTCCATAGTCCATCATGATTCGTGATAGCTAAACAGATGAAATGTCTAAAGATGATAATATATGTAAGTATGTCTTTAGTAGCTACAAATATAAAAGTCCCGGATTAAGCAACTGGCACGCTATGAACGAAGAATATTTAATTTTAACTTTAATCGTTTTGGTATTCCTCTAATCTAAAAAAAATTACATTTATTTGACACAATGAACTTTTATTTACATGATAGGTTGTCTTGTCTGTCCTTTGATGCTGAACATCTTTCTTTTACGATTGCATTAAGGCTTTCCAAATTATCTTTACGAGTGAATTTATACTGCTCAGCATCCTATAACTTACCACTTAAATAAAATTTATTTATGATTTGACGGAATAAAATATAATAATAGCTGCACCGTAAATCATTTAGTTTTATGTTTAACAAAACAGTAATTATATTTTATGTTGGTTGCGAGGCTTACTTTTAATCACAATAAGTGGTTATTTCACTTTGAAAATTTTATTTAAAAAAACAATGTTGACAATTGCACTAGCGTAAATCTATACCTTCATTTTTTGTTGACTTATATTTTATTAATGATCTGTTTTGAAATAACTTTAGCTTGATAATTCTAGCATTCTGTCAATACGTTTCATTACTGTGACTTATTACTTAATATTATAAAAAACGACTAAAAATAAAATTCACAGATGGTTGTGTAAGCGGGGCAGCGCAATACACAACATAGAGCAGCATCTCATTTCCACAACTGGAATAATATCACTTGAAGAACTAGTCAGACCTACTGATTACGATTTATTGGCAGTCATAAACAGAAGCGATAATACATAGATATTATAATCTATTATCCTGAAGTACTTAGCCACCCTGTATTTTATGTGTCCCTAGTACCTACTGGTACCAAATGAATTCCCGAGCGATCCCACAGTACTAGCTATCTAGATCTAAGGCTTATCCGGGACAGTTAGCCCGCCTCCGTAACAGCTTATCTGCAGAACAATAGCAATTCGTTCTTGTTGCATTTAAATCTTACTTTATAAACATTCGAGGGCCGATACAAAAGCTATTTTGAGGATAGGGCTCTTAATTCAGCGGGTGATGAGAATAAAATAAAAATGAATGAAGCCATCAGTAATTCAATAGTAGATCCATCTTTCTAAAAACAAATAAAATGGGCATTCTTCTTGCATCCTTGCAACATAGATATTAGGTACTCTTATGAACCCGACCTTGAAAGAAAGAGGAAATAAGTATTCAATATACAGTTTTAATAAAATTGCGTAAACCTGAAACTCTATTTTCTGAATAGGTCTGCATAAATCAGACAACATAACACATAACTAACTCTCAATCTTAATAACAATTAAAATAACAACAACAAACACTATTTTACTTTATTTTTTTTATGATACGCTTGTTTCGTGGCCACATTGAAAGTACTAGCGACAAATCTCTGTAGCCGGCAATCGGCATTCCCTATTAGAAATTTCAATAAAATTTGTTCCGAGTACATATAAAACGTTATTCTAACGAAGCACATTCTTGTTGCCACAGATCTGTTTTATAGTTGTCCGCGTCTAGACGTACTTAGCTCTGTTTTTTATTACTGGACTGTGAAAAGAGGTAACTAATCAATCAAGTGTATATTTATTTTGTTTTTATTTATAACATCGCATCGCGTATTTCGTATTAAGCACAATGAAATGTTTATATTACAATTAAATTATTTAAATAAAACCATTCTAGTTTGTGTACAATTTTATTCTTACTGCGAATTGTATATTTGTCAGAAAAAAACTACTTTTTTCATAACATACTCTTCTGGGACACAAAAAGTGACGACTTAATTCGCATGCCTGTAAATATTTATTCGACACCCCTCCAGTGACCAGAAAGAGAACTTACATATACGGCAATGATTTATCCAAGATACTCAATCAATCATTTTGAGTCATGTCATTTCTGATTGTACAGAAAATTACTTATCACCGTCAAGACAATATACCTGCTTTAAGATCGCATTGTACAAATAGAACTTAGAATAAACATGCTTAAGCAATGATCACTTCATAGCCTTCTAAGTGCTAAAGATAAAAAATGGTACATAAATAGTTCATATTTATTTTTGAAAGCTGCTTTAAGGCCTAAGCTACAGATATACGAGTATCTTGAGCCTAAGGCGCAACTTACACATATTCGTTCAACTTAATGTGTCTTCAAATGCTTATTTATGCAAACATTAAGATAAGTTATGTTTATTACTTGAGTAGCTGCAGGACAAAGCTAAACGTTTATTGTTGTGAATGTCTGATATCGATTTGTTTGCATAATTTAATTATGCAAGTAAGAGGTTAATAGCAATTTTACCCTTATAGTTTATAGTATAAAGAATCTTAAGAATCTAATCTAATCTTATTTTTCGTCACGTCAAATACAATCCATTTTGGCCATTTTGGTTGACTTTACAGTGCCTCACATAATTGTATTTTTTAAACAATAAGTTCATACATTCATGTGTTGTACGCATTTATGGATATTGTCTATAATACTAGTATTCTTGCACCATAAATTCTAGAGGACAACAACTTTACAAACCTCAATTAATTGTTTGAAAAAACTGCCCACAAGAAGCTTACGCCTGGATAGGTACTAAACCAGAACATTGTAAATAAGTGTTAAATTGAATAAAAAACTGCGTAACTTAAAGTTAACCTAAACATGGATTTAACCTAAAACGGTCGACAAACTGTGACCACGCCAGTCTTATCTCATGATATTTTACAAATATCTAAACGGTGTTCGCATTCCTCCATTTTAAATAACACTTACGAGTTATTTTTTAAGAAAGAATAAAATCACTTACAATAAATGAATTAAACAGAAGTGCTTTTCCAAAACAGATATCATCGTATTTAACCATATACATTTATCTTAACGCCTTTATACTTATAAATGGGCAATAGATCTTAAATAAAACGTTATTTCTGACATTTATGAGCTGTCAACGAGCGTTTAACATCAATGATCATGTTTCTAAACTTGGATTTATTTGGCACGCACAGCATTATCGGCGGATCTGGAATATTTCCATATTGATCTGGGATTGAGTAACACCAATGCCACTGTTTATCGTTGAAATTGTAATTAGGCAATACGTTATGTCTCCGCAGATGGTTAACTAATGGTTTATTAATAACTTTGCGTTTCAGAAATTTTATGTGCCTTATATATTAGTTATCTTGTGTCATCTTTTACGTAACTGACTTGCTCTTATTTAGTGATAGCCGTTATTTGTAAAGCCTATCACCTAGGCTAAGGTCCATCACCTTCAAACTTCTCTTCTTTCTTCATCTTTTTTATTTGAAACATTGCATATTCAAATAAAGTTACTTAAAAGAACACAAGCCAAAAACATATTACGAAACACCTTGATATCGTCAAAACCTGACCCCAACACGTTAGCTACCTACATCCCGAAGCTTCAGAACTGTCAAAATCAAAGTCAACTTGACGTTTCGTGTCAAACGCAACAAAGTAATGGCGGCCATGTTTGACAGGAGAGAGCAAGATGGCGATCCGTCATAATTACACTGTGACCTGTTCTCTATGATAGTGTGTTATTAAGCATTCGTGCCGGCTTACTATGCCCACTATGTGCTCTTGATGTAACATAAACGCCCTTTATCTATTATGCGTCTTTTACTATAATGCGATGAAATTTGAGTTTATTATAAACGCGAAAGTTTGTATTTATGGATGATTGTTCCTTTTTCACAAAAAAAAACTACTGAACGATTTAGACGAAACTTGGTACACGGTTAGTTTACAACCAGAATTAACACAGGATAGTTTTTATTCCGTTTTTAATGTTTCCTCTGCAACGATCTCTATTTCTCTCTATTATTTTTTTAAGAAAAAAACACTGCTCATCTGAAAGAACACCTACTTATAATATTTATTACTGACGACCTATGCGCACTACGATATACATAGTTCCGGCTTAAATAACGGCACTATAATCAATATGTCCGCCGCAAGCCGCGGTTAATCTCATCTCTCAAAGGTCAAGTATACGATGTGCAGCAAGACGCGTGTTCACTATACCTGAAGCTTTATTCTGCCGCCGAGTATCAAAGGACCAAATTGTTGTAAAATTGACTTTATTCAATCGGCTACAAATTATGTTAAATTTAAATTTATTTATAAGCAATTATTCTTTAACCTTGGTGTGTGGACGATCATACCAGGCAACTCATATATCTATGTTCTAAGAATCTCTTAACTACGTAAGTTACGTAATCTCTTGAAATTTAATAATACATTCTTAATTCCTTCTACAAGATATCTAATGTTTTATAATTATCCTGTAGGTGTTAAATGCAACGTAAATAATATTCGAGAGGTCAATTGTGAATGGGTAATGTGGGATTATGAATCACTTTACACAGAAATACTTTAAGTATAGTATCTGTGCCGGTCATGACGTGGTCCTTCGATCTTTTATTGGTCCTTTCACTCGTTTAAAATATGTAACTTCTGTGCAATCGCAATTTATATTTTTATTGCACTGTAAATATTTAATTTAGAGACCAAAAACTTATTCTAGAATAACAAGTGCTTAAAAAAAGTAAGTTTAAAAAAGAATCGTCACCACGGATAATTTATTCATAAGGGTATAATTTGGCTTGATAGATCCAGCTCAAAATTCCATTTCATAACTATCATTAAATTTTATGAAATGATTGCAGGCTTTCGTATTTTTCACATAGGTTCTTTTTGCATTACGTAATCGCAATCATTTTGCCCATTGCTGTTCAAGACAAAGCCTTCTTAATCACAAAACACATTTATGTTCTCGATACGTAAATGAATAAAACTCGTCCCACACTTCGTCATTAATCTTGAAACACAGCATGGTTCAGATAGCTGACGTTGAAAGCGCCACCATTCATCTCGACCGCTCGTTAACAGCGGACAAAAACGTATGCAGCAAATACAGTTTCTCGAAGACAGTATACAATGATATACAATATCATGTATAGGTATGAAAATATGTACTTAAAGGTAGGTCTTTTAGTCCTACCATTGAGTAGGATTATTTTTAATTATTAGTTTCTTTGGTACAGTCATTTCAATGTAACAAAGAAAAATGTATATTGCAGATAACCCTAGTAGCACCTGCATTTGAATAGATATCTTAAAAACGTTTTTTTTTTTTGTAAGAATAAATCCGGTTCTTCCAAACTTATAAAACCATAACACGTGCAGTGAGTTTATTCGACTGCACATGCTCACAAAAAATCTGTCATAAGTATTTTCATTACTATCAAAACCGTTGACATTTTGTACCTCCTCATAATTGGCAGGTTACATAACACCAAAAAACTCCGGAGCCAAACAATTACTACAAAAGATAGATCTATCAGTAACAGCATCAGCTCCAACGGCCGCGCCGGGAAAAAACCGAACAAAAAATGTATTAGGAACGGTGGTAGTACCAGGTTTTGTAGTCTAACGGGTTCCGTATATCACGAGCTGAATTTATAATTTGTTGCTCTTTAATTTTTAAAGAGTATATTGTATTTTGCTGTCTATTTACAAATAAAACAAAAACGGTACGGTAAAACTTCTTTATACTTAACTGCTAATACTAATAATTTCACATACAAATTGTACGGACCTCAAAAAACCTTAGTGATCTCTAAAACCGGGCCCCGCCCGCGGCGACCCGACGTACACGTATTTTTGTACCAAGGTTACCTTTTCGCGAGCCGACGTCTACACACACAGACAAACAGCTCATAATAATAAAAGTTCGGTTTTATGTCTGTCTGTTATTATTGAACTCACAGATTAATACATCGCTTTTGTTTTGGTTTTTACTACTCGATGAATAGGTTCGTATACTTGTTCTTATTTTTAATATTGTAATAAAAAGTTACTTTGTGGCTTCAAGGACTAGAATTTTATGGTGAATAATTCAACAATAGATTTTGGTCCTTCGTTCGTTTTTTAGCATAGTCATTTAAACCGATCGCTGATATAGTCTACCTACGCTTTGGCTTATATATTCAAGAAGCAAATATATATATTTGTAGGCAAAGTCAGGCATGGTTGGTAGTCGTTTACACACGTAGTATGCAATACGCTCGGTCTGGGCGACTGTCTGAAGGTATCATTTCTGCTCAATACTTTACGACTGAGCAATCATATTTCACGTTTACTATATGTTTACTGCGTCCCTTTTAACCGCTCTGGGAAATTAAATGAATTTATACGATTTTAAGGAGATATAATTTTTGTTTAAAATTATTTATTAAAACGTTGATATTTTATTGAGGTGTGTCGTTTTATGTGAGTTTTAAATCTCACCGGTGGAGTCAGTTTTATAGTTTCAGAGAAATATTTTTTACATTTTCATTTAATTCAATTATTTAAGGGAAGTAACTGGATTTTTTAATAATGCTAATGAATATTTCAGATAATATTGGTGATCTACGTACAACGGTCCAAGTGTGGTTTACTTGGGTTTTATATTTCTATTCCCATGTCCTTTGGACTAATATTAACAATTTCAGACACTGATTTATCAATTGCTAGAAATCTGTCCCCCCAAATATTTTTAATACACGCGTTACGATTTAGTGACGTAAAAATTCGTAAACCGTACTTATTCATGCACGTTGGACCTTTAAATATTTTTATTGGTTGAATAAATAAAGGCTTTGACATTCGGAGCATGAGAGAAGGCTGACATTTAAAGCCATCCAACCTCCTGATCCCCGGGTCATTGTTTGCAACTTTCTTCCATTTATTAAACAATATCGTTATTCATATCTTTGGTGGTATTCAATGTGACGGCTGCCCGCTGGGTTCTCTTCTATAATAGTGTGAGTTGTGTAGTAGAAGTGATTGTCAACTACGATACTGAGTACGTAATTTCTATTTTTTAAGTTTACAGTTGGGCTTAAGTGCTTTGAGTAAATGTGTATTTGCTTCAAACATCATTATATCTATCCTCATATTACTTCCGATTGCCTAAAATAATTGAAAAAGTGTGAAACATAATTAGTACGAAATCATTAAATCGAGCGCGTTGATGTCTTTTGTATGAACGTAAACAAAACTGGTCCTTTCACGTTTCCTTATTGTCCTTAGATACAAATGTGTTATTAAGTTATTAACCAGTCGTGTTTCAGTTAAGTAGAGAAGCCATTACTTTGAATACCCGTATTAAGGTAATAGTAACCGTGGATGCAGTAATTGCTAAACCGTAATTGGTTGTAATCCAATTACAGTAACATGAAGTTAAACTAACAATATATATTTAACCAAGGCTCTATTACAATAAAACTAAGCCAAACGACTTGTTATAGAGTTAAATTTAATTTGAATTGAGTTTTATTATGTTAGGCGGTAATTTTAACTGATAATTAAACAACTTCTGAAATACATGTATTAAATTAAATTATCATAATTACTGTTTCATAAATTATACATTTATAATGTTTTCAAGCTGCCCAGTAGCAAAAAATATTTTAGATGGATAAGTTTTTTTGCAAAAAAAAACATATACAAATGATATACACAAAATTATTTAAATAGTTCGTATATTCACAGCGCATCGAACTCTTGCGTTCGTAAAATTTTGCGTTACTTACGTATTAGAGGGATGTAACATAATAATATGGTTAAATATTTTGGACAACCTCGTGTTAACAGTTCATATTCTATAAACACTCAAAAATCAGTTCTTAGGAAACATTATATGCGACTCAAGAGACCAATTAACAAAATCATATTTTTAAAAGGGCTTCTCTGCGAAAGGAATAATATCCATTTCTTCATTTTAACAACTTATAGATTGACTACACTGTATATCAATAAATTTATTTGAAATATACCATGTAAATGAGAGATGCTAAAAGCAAGGGGTATTAAGTACAGTCAGCGAACTGAGTAGGTTTACAAAATCCAATTAATTAAGTGCCAGTACTATCAGTGACCTTCTATATCCTACTGAAGCTGAAAATTTTGTAACCATACTACATAGATGCCAAGTATATTTTTACATCTTACGAAGAGTGAGGGCTGAGCTTTTTACACCTACGCTTCGTGTAGGAGTCTTAACGGACAAATGCCAGCCAGACTCGCGCATAGCATTCGCAAGCGATACCGTGGCTCTAAATCAGGAAGTTTTTGTCCCAGTGTGGTTTTAGTCAGTGAGAAACCGACATATCCTCACACTGTGTTATTAGCGTTGCCTTCGAAAAAAACAATCTCATTTTACGTATTCTGTACAATTGTTTGATTGTGATAAGCGACTTCTTCTGCTGACTGTACTCTCAGTATAATGGTTAATTACTATTGGAAGTACGGCTGTAAAGCAATCCGGCTTTCCTGAGTTCGCTTCCCGAGGCTAAAAGTGGATGGTAAATATTGTTAACATGTAAATTTATCTGTCCTATTATTATCGTTACATTTTATCAAGAGTTAATAACATCAAAACAAAACGTGATAAGAAACCGTCTATGGATATCGAGGAAAAAAAAATGATTTTAAGTTTTAAATATAAGTGAAGAATATGGAGAATGAGTCTTTATCGGTACCCTTAAGCATCATTGACACAACAGAACAAATAAAATCTTTAAAAATATCAAATTCATAAAAACACATTAACCTTACTACTAAGCCACAATAGGGTTGTCACACAGAATATTAATAACACGCATTTGTAACAATCGTGAGAGCCTCTTCGTGACCACCTAATCTAATCCTTATAGACTTAGAATGATCGGAGTTTTCACCTCTGAACATGAATGTTATAGATAATCCTACTTTAGCTAGATGCTTAAAAGATAAACTATGCCAAAAAATCATTACCAGATCCTAAATAATCAAATGGAGTTCTTTTTTCTGAAAAAGATTTTACACAGCCAAGGGCTAGTAAAAAAAATATTTAAATTATTATAAATCATTCCTACAATGGAAAAAAAGAATATCATATTTAATAAACGCTTCAGTTTGAATTCGAAGTAACGTTTGTAACTAGGGTCGTCAAAAGTACAAATGTTCGGAAACAATAGGGTTGCCACACACGGCGATAGTTCATAGCGCACATTTGTCACAGCACGCGCGGCGTGATCGTGGCCCTCGAAATACACACGACTTGTTCCACGCGATTTATGTTCGAGCTAACACTTTCACATCGCCTTGTTTGTTAAGCGCCAAAATATAAGAATTTGGAAGGGTACAATAGACGTGTCGTAACATTAACATGGTATGTTTTATTTATGGAATAACAAAATATTTTTAATTAACTTCTTGCCTATTTTTCTCTTAAACTAAATGCAATGCATTAGTTAAACAAAAGTTGAAAAGAATGAGAGCTTTAATTTTAGACGGTTAGAAACGAAGGTCAAAGTTGACTGAATTTCGTTCATAATCCAGACCAGCAAGAAACAAACATACAAAAACAAATACTTACACGTCTGGAATTTATTAAATTTTGTTTACCCACTCGATACTATTTGAACTTCAGCACAAAACTTACCAAACAACCCAAGCTTACTGCACGTAATCCTGTAATACAACAGAACCAAATTGTAATATATTCTTCAAACACGAAACCGATCCGAGGAATCAATCCGAAAGAAAAATAAACAAGACAAGAACAAGAACCGCACAAATAAAGACCCTCAATTAATCCAGAACATTTTTAAAGCCGACTCGAAGGACCACAAAATCTTATTACAACATTTACAGCACAAATTTCAATTTCAAATGGATGGACATTTTCTTTAACGATCGCGATAGTCTTTGTAACAAGGCTATAATACTTCAGGCGTCTGGATACTTCACAGGCATGTTTAATGTTTTCCAAGATTTCTATTGTAGTGGCTATAAGTCTGTACTTTGTAATAACAGTCAAAAGAATTTTAAGTGATGGCCTATTCCGCAGGGCTAGCTATTGCTAAGCGTACATTCCACAACCATTGTCACGGTCGGCTTTGTTTAAAGGATTTAATCGGACATAAGGACCGCGATTATCTTGGCCAATAACGAATTCCTCTTTTTGAACCGGACTTAAATAACACTGAGATGAATGAATTTGATGTCTTTTTAGGTGTTTACCAGCTTAAACTTTTGCAGTGCTTAAATTAAATGCGTGTAAAGTATTTTTCGTGTTTTACTCAACGATCTTTATTTAAACATAAGTCATGAAAAATAATAAACAACCTTAGCTTCTACAACAATTAACATAACAAGATTTACGTAGTTTTTATTTAAAACGTTTATTTCTACTACTATATGCTTTAATTGATTTTAATATGAACATTTTTAATTCACTAATTGTATGTATTCAGAAACGATTAGTGTCAAGTTATGTAGGAGTCGGAGATAAAGCCGGACCGCGGGTGAACGAGCTTTAATACCAACGTAAATATAATATTTATCATTGCAATTCTCAATCGTCGACAAAACCGTCAAAACCCACTTTCTGATATTATAAGGAAATGATTTACAGGTATACTATGTTAACAGAATGTTTAGATTTTATACTATTCCTTAATCAAATCCAGATCCCAAAGCAAAGACAGCTTAAGGTGAGTACGGTCATTGCTTTAAGGGGGTGTTATATTAGTCTTTTAATTAATGCTAGCTTATTATAACTAAACTTACTAGAACTAAAAAATCGTTCTAAGTAGTGGGTCAACCATATAAGATTATTTTTAGAACGTTTTAAGGGAAAAATAACCGTCATAGATGATTTATACGTAGGTCACTTTATAAAATTTCCATTTCCACCATTTCTTCTGTACACCTACTGACGACGGCGTGTTGATATACATATATAGGTAGCACACATATGTCCATACCAAAAAAAAAATTATGAAGTTTTTTTCCTCCTTATAATATGGGTATAAACAGTATAGAGGTGTAGATTAAATATTTTATGCTAGTTCTTTATGTGGGGAAATGGCGTAAGCGCTTAGTTAGTAGTAGTTGAGGAAGGCTGTGATGACTTTCCTGAACCAATTGCTCTACTAAACAGTTTAATGTATTTTGGTAAATTAGTTTAAAAACTATTTGTGTACCTACATTAAAACGTTGTTTTTTTTTGCAAATCCGTTAGAAATTCTATACAGCTACTACACAGGTACGCGTTTTACTATACAACGCCCAATGATACTTTTGCACCATAATCTTGACTTCAATCTATAAAGTCCCGTAAAAAAGCTATAACAATTCAAAAAGATTAAAATCCTTACAACATATATAAAGGAAAGTTTATTTCTTAAGAGCTTGTAATCGCATTTGACTCATTCACCCAGTTTTAATATAACCACTAGTATTGTGGACATGCTACCATTTGTGTACCACTCGAATTGTGAGTTGACCACAAAAGTGTTTTAACGATGTTCACTGGAAGAACGAACGTAAATATACATATTTCTACAGTAGGACTAATTCGTGTGGTTTGTGGTCTATTGTGATGATGTGGTTGTGAACATTTTGTTTACAAATTAATAGCTTGTTTTGTGCGGTAGTTATAGTTCTACAAAAAGTCTTTATTCGTTCTATGATTCACTAGCAAATGAAGGGTTAGCATTAGGCACAAAATTGTAATAAACAAAATAGTTTTTAGAAAAGGCTAATCATAAAATATAACAATAAGCAGGCACGAAAGCAACCTAGATGAAAACCGCTCATAATAATTATCTTAACGCCAATCAACCACAAAACATCACCTCCGCCACAAATTAACATTCAAAATACAAGACAATAGATGCGAAACAAAAAGCATTATTGATTGTGGTGAAAGGCGCGACCACAGACGGGCCGCAGCCTCTTACAGTCGTGACCACAGACTTTGATATCCTAACATAACTTATACATACATTACGAACCTGCAGAATGCAACACCTACAATTGTGATCCCACTTCGTTAATTACACTAATTATAATATTAAACTCATGTTCATTTTAATACAAAATAAATTACCAGGCGTGTTACCTAAATTATCAGATCCTCCCGTTTAATTAAAATGTATGTATTTTTGCGTCAATTTTTACAGGGCCGGATTTTATCGTTGCTATATTTTTTCCCTTATCTCGAAATAAATCTTTTATCTATCATCGAGTTGCCATCGCTAGTTTGTAGGACGTGTTGGTAGTTAAGTTTATTTAAAGTGTAAATATGCTCGTAAATTAAAAGTCTTCATAGTGTGTCTAAGTGGCGACAAAGTGTGGAAAATAATATCGCAGCGTTAAGCAAATAGTTTATTTTATTTCCTCGTATTCGCCAGAATTTATATATTTAACGTAACGGACCTTACTTTAACTTAACGTCATACACTTTGAGCAACTTAGTAGGGAATCTGCATTTTTAATAAACAAACTTCTCGTCGTCAAAGCGAACCCTTTAGCATTTCATGGCGCTTATCATTTGATACTTCTTCATTTTTTTAATGAGAAACGCTTTTCTATAACCATAATTTACTAATCAGAATCTATATTTAGCTTTTCTATAACCTTCTTCTCTTAGCTTTAAAATATAGATTTCGATCCCTGTATAAGTAGAGTATTGAACATGCAAGTCTCATAATTGCATTTTCTGTACTAATTAATTAGTAGTGCAGTTTTCGTGGGCTCCATTTATGACCTGGATTGAGCTCCCATGAGCGGTCGGGGCGGTTTTATTTTGACTCAATACTTTACTTTTACTACTCGAATGACCTCCGGACGAGTAAACGAATAAAAAATATTGAAGGGCTCCGCCGGGGTATACTCGACTGACGAACTTTATGTAGGACGAAACGATGATATTTTAAAAGGATTAAGATGTATTTACTGTGTTGATTTGCAGGTTACACCTGTTAAAATATTTTTTGTGTACATCTAAATTGAACCAATAAACTTTGAAGATAAGATTTAATTTAATCTAGTCTCTATACCAGCTTTAATCATCGTTGTATTAAAAACTAATTTCAATTACTTCTTTCTAAGATGATTTCAATCCCTTAGTAACAACTAAACCGATATTTTACAACTGTAATAAAATATTTTCAAAAATAATTCTTATTATTTAACCCTTTTCCGATCATCCAGCGATATCCCATGGCTTGGTAAGTCGGGTATGCGCCTGGCAACAGCGGCTGCGCGGCGCGGGGAGAGGTGCGCGCCTACCTGCGCAGACGCTCCCCAAAACGAACAAGAGCGCGCATTCCTGCCGCGCCGCCCGCGCACTGTACCCCCGCACCCGCCGCCTAGGGGTGCCAACACACGCGCTAAATAATAACTGACAAAATAATATTTATTTATCAGTAAAGAAACATACGGCTTAAATAATTACATAAGATATAGCAGACAGTAAATTATTCATTAGCCAAAACAGTTTCCAACAGTAATTTACACACAAAACAATACGAAGACTATGTAGAACAAAAATCTACAATAAAAAATTAATGCAATATATATATATATTATTCTAATTAGCTGAAATCTAAAAAAAAAATTAAATAAAAAATGTTACTTTTTTAAGACAAAAAAAAGAAGGTACTGTTATTATACATTACAAACTTTCTTGATGCTCGAAATAAAGCCATGTAGTTTACAATTGAAGATATCAATATCATGGTAACGATTATTACGTATGTTGCAAGCTCTCACTAAGAATCTGTTTTTAGAATAATTCGTTTTGCAAGTAGGAACCGAAAATACAGCGTTGGAGCGACTACTAGACCTAGGACACCTAAAAGATACACGACTTAAAAGGAAAGCGGAATCGATAGAATTATTTATAATTTTGTATAGAAATATTTGATCTCTGTGTTCACGCCTTAATTCCAATGTTTGTTTGAATGTTCAAATCTATATCCAAGCCTTCTCAAAAATTTTAAGGCAGTTTTAGAATTACTACTCTAATAATATAAGCAGGTAAAGTTTGTAGGGTAGGGGGTATCATTAGTAATATCTGAAACTGCAGCGATTTTGAAAATTCTAAATCAATAAAGAGCTGGATGCGAGCAGCCGAAGATAGATCTCGATGGCGTGCAATTGGGGAGGCCTATGTCCAGCAGTAGACGAATGGGCTGATGATGATGAAAGAGCTAGATCATAAAAATTGTGAGTGCCACGGTCAACCCGAAAAATAATGAACACAGTATACACGGGATAACTAGTGTATAATAATTGTATTAATTAATTTATTGGGTTTAAACCTTAGTCCATACATCAATTTATTAAATGAAAAAGTATGTGATTGAAAAATACAGCAATAAGAAAATAAACGAATGACTCATAGCTAGTATAGTAGAAATAAAATTCATACAAACACTATTAAGCTGAGCACATGTTAGTTAATTAACGAAATTGCTTAAACGATTTGCTACGTACAAGTTTAATTAACTTTGTAAGGTTGGGGCTTATAACTGTTTGACATTAACCATGGAGGCTTACTGCCATGTTTTGTACCACCATTATTGTAGAACAGAGACGCCGCTCTAGGGAATATAGTTTATTGTCACACTTCTAAAACTACCATAGTATAACCTTAAGCTTTCGACGACCTCCGTGGTCGAGTGGCGTACGCACCGGTTTCAAGGTGTCGCTAGCTCTGAGGTCCCGGGTTCGATCCCCGGTCGGGTCAATGTAAAAATTCTCATTTCTACATTGTCTCGGGTCTGGGTGTTTGTGGTACCTTCGTTGTATCTGAATTCCATAACACAAGTGCTTAAGCAACTTACTTTGGGTTCAGAACAATGTATGTGATGTTGTCCGCATTTATTTATTTTATTAAGCACAGGTGGTCGACCCTCTGGAGTCTGGACGGAGTTTGAGTCTATGGACTTCTTTTAGATCTGAAAGTAGGAGATGCCTTTGTGGAAGCAAGGCCACGTTACCCCTTGGATTATACCGACTCTCTACCACTATGGCAATATCAATGTTTAATGAGGCACAGGTAATGGGAAACCGCATATGAATAATAATTTTCTTTCATAATATCTTAATATTTTTCGGGGTAGCAACATTGTTCAAGTCTGTGGCAGAACGATGTTTCTTTGTTTGGTTCTAAGTTCGAAAATGTTTACTGGATAAAACTTTTGTCTTCTTGAAGTCGGTTCCATAACATCTAATGATTTAAATAAACACTTGATTAAAAGAAATTAATTTGTATACCAAAGTCAATTACCTAACTTTTTTAAATTCTTGATATGGTAAACTTTGTGTTTACCATAATGAGGTCCATGCTACTTTAATCTAATATCATAATATACATTTTCCATTGTAAGCGCAATTATCTCGGAATGTAGGTCCTATTTAGGTTAATAAGTAGATAAATCAATGTCGTATAGACCATTCCACCGAACCTTATTAAGTGGACAATAAACAATAGTCTTTCGTTTACATACATTTTACAGTATATTGAAACTAAACAGATAAACAATTGTTTACTTTCATTAAATAGATCACCATGGGTAGAGAGCTTATAATCTTGATGGAAATTTAATTTTTGTGGCAGCCCTAAAGCGGTCCTCATCCCCTGCATCCCGACACAATGCGGACCTGTTGCCGCGCCCTCCCCGTGCCCCGCGCTCCTCAGCCCCGCGCCCCTGCGCCCCCGCTGGCCACTCGCGCATTGCATCCTATAAATAATTCAAAACGCCGCCCGATTAATTCGTGGTCCGTACCGATTCAGCTGTCAATTAATGTGGTCGGAACATCGCGTTCCTGTCCGATACAACGTAGTGTGGGACGCGGGATGTGATAACGAATCAATCTGGGTGCAGTTACGGAACTATGCGGCCTGTTTCGCTTCACATGTACAGTTCGAGATACGATTGTATTTAAATAACGAAATAAAACGTTCAAATATATGTATCCGAGCTTAACGACCTGTTTTTGTGGTAGCCTTTCTTGTTGTGTCAAAATACAGAGCGTCCTCCAAGGAAATCTCCTTCAAATGTCTACTTCAGAACTTATGACATTCAATATTAAAGATGGTCTTCTTTTGCCTATATTGTTAGCACTCAATTGTTTTTCATTCTCTAATGGTGTTTAGTCATTAGGATCTCAGAAACTTCATTAGAGTTAAGTGTCACTCGTTTACCGTTGAAACGTACACGCTAACTAAGCGATCTGTTCTAGTTAAATCGCTTGAGATCAATCAAGTGACCTTTGCCGCAGAAAGCGGAGTTTCTCGGACACCAGAATATATCAATACTAATTATTTTACAAACACTACTCTAATTAAACAAGTCTACATTTCGATTCCAATTAAAATTCTAACTTGAATAATAAATCGAGTGTTCGATTAAAATCACATGCTTTTAGCGAAAACACCCAAGCGTTTGCGACATATGCAAGATACATTAACATTTGCAAATCAAAGAAACTAGTCCCAATAAATCTTACATTTCTCTACAATTTAATTGATATTTATATTAGCAGGTTCCACAATATAAATCACTTAGTCTAAACATTTTAGTGATAACATCACTGCTAAATAAGCTTTTAATATAATTTGGGTACGGAATTATAACAAAGATACGTAAAGACCTTTCGATGAGATTTTGTGTATAAGCATCACCGGTAAAACAAATTACCCTATTCATGAAAATCCATGCTACTTACATTCGACTATTCATGTGATTCTCTTGTACGCAGCTAGCAACAATGTTTACATAGATATAAAGTATGATAGCACGTTAATGTGAGGCAGAAGTAAACATCTGAGTCAGCCCTCACTGCAAGTTAATTACAGGTTCTCACGCCAGGAGTTCACCACAATGGTTCAAGAGGTGGAATATGATCCCACGACCGCCGGTCAAGGTCACTTATTAGGAAGAACATTTACACATATTATTTGATGTTCGAAACTTAAAGATAAACTGTCATATTGGTGATAGTCGAACTATGCGCTTACACGGTACTGCTAGTTGAAACTGGAATGCTTTGGAAGTGTGAAAGAGGCGCTGCGACGTGAAAAGTTGTGTATTTTACTAAATCATGGTAATAGTTTAACTTTAAAAGCTCATTAATTTGTATTCAACTTTTATTTCGGTGAGCATGGTTACCAAAATTTCGGTACACCATGTCTTCGGGTCTCAGTAATATGATGTGATGTTATGAGTCATTTCAAGTTAGAAGATATCTGACCAATTATTTATTTTTGCATATTCAGTAAGCCTTAAGTAGTCAACCAAACCCACCAATTTACAAGCCATCAAGGTAAAAACATAATTAAATTGATAGGTAATAAATTAAGTTGATTCTAGTCGTGTCTGCCTTACGTATACTGCTTAAATACTGTGAAACCAACTGACCACTTCTCAGAATGGATTCCTCAGACCGACTGGATAACTAGGATGAATGATTCATTTGAAAACCATTAAACGTTTAATCTAAATTGTGAAGGTACGTTATTAGCGTCGGCCGGCGTTTAATATACATTAAGGAACATGTTTTTAGTAATTAGATGCCGTTTATTGTAAGTTACTGAAGGTATTACCTTGTCTATGTCTCGATTTAAAGTTTTAAATACTTTTTTAAATGTACCTGCGTATTTCTATAGCTTAATTTATAAGGATGGTTGAGCTGATGATAGTATTTTACAGGGAGAGACTGATCAGATCTATACGATGCTGTGTAATACAGTATACCATTTTAAGAGGTTTTTTATAGTACAATATTGATCGTATCGTGGTCTAATATCCTATACCACTTTTTCTAGTTATACAGTTGTAGCTGGTAACAAAAGATGCCGCTCTACAATATGAATATCACCGTCTTGCCCTCACAACTCCAGAAGTCTTAGCTGTTTTTGTCAGGTGATGGTAGCCTTTCAGATCGTATCTTGGCCAGTAACTTTAAATGAATTTTATATAGTACATCCAAGTCCTGTTATACTGGCCTAATGCCCTGTTAAGCGAGGCAATATTGTACTTTAATTACACCGTAATTATCAAGGAGTAGATAAAAACCTTTACGCATCAGCTGTTCACATTCCCGCGCTAATTATCATTGATAGAAAACAAGTCGAGGTATTTTTAGGTTTACGGCTATCAGCTCAATATCTAGACAGTGTAAAATGTAACAACCGCCATAATTAAATTGTTTAATTTATATTCTTTCTAGCTGACTCGGTGAACCTCGTACCGCCTAAAAGTCGATGTCGCCTAAAAATGATCCAATTTGAGAAGTGGTGTACGGTTTGAAGGTTGGTGAGTAATTTATAAAAACTAAGATATTCGTATTTAAATAACTAAAGTAAAGATTAATCAGGTATAATTTTATGTAGTTTTTTCTGTGCCTCAAAAGGTAATTAATCAATTATATTTGACATTATTATTAAGTTCTGATAGGAACAGGTACAAGTTGAAAAGTTTGTAAAGCCTTAAAACTTAAATTTAAACGAGTAGTTTTCTCAAGGGTATAAAAAGATATTCATCAAGATGACCAGGTGATATTAAAGACGGCGACACCGGATGAAGTACTAGCAAAAAGTACTCGAAGAACGAAATGCTTATATTTAGCAAGGAGGATCTATAAGATATTATTAAAACTATTTATACAGTTTTGAGGTATTGGTATGCATAGAATTAAACTGCACCCATAACTTGTGCTAAGAGACTCTACTTTCAAAAATTCAATTCTTCTTTTATGCAAATTTTGACCAGACAAGGGTTTACGAGAAAGACCTTTTTTTTAGGAATGTCAAATGTTGAAATCCAAGTATAGTAGAAATAAATAATACTAATAGTAAGCATATAGAACCACAATCGACATATCTGAAGAAAAAAGAAACCTGCCACCCGGACAACTTTTGAACTCTATCATATTTCAATAAGCTACATTCCAATACTTATTAATTAATCAATATTCGAGATTAACGTCAATGTAATCCTAATTTATTGTTTTTGTAACTATGTACAACTTACCTATATTTCTTAATATCCATATCGTAACTTGATTAGGAAAATGCTTATCAATAACTTGTATACAACCCTTACAATACCTCTGATATTCGGTTTCGCTTTCGTCTTATTCAAAAGAATTTAAAATTAATCCATCAGTTCTTTTCTAGACAATTAGAGTAAGTTACAATACCTACTTTGGGTTATGGATTTGCAAATTAAGGTACCTTTATCCCTCTACTGTACAATTATCGACATAATTCAAATTGTATTTATATTTATAAAGTTTTTGCTCTTGTTAGTTAAGAAAAACTAAGTTTTTAAGTAAAACCTTTTTTTTTTTAATTCATGAAACCTACAAAGTTTTCTTTAAAATTACTTATGTGGTATTGCCGAGAATTACACATGTATGTGAGTAGCAGTTTAAGGAGATGTCATAATTACTTGTCGAGCACTTAACACAGCGTGAACACATTACTGCGTTAGTTAGGAATAGATAAAAACACCACAAAGTGCCGACATAGAGACCGCTTCGATACAGTAGAAATCGTGTATCGAAAGAGGAATCGGAAAACTGCAGTTGTGATATGGTTTGAGCTGAATTTTCATGAATGTATATTAATAATTAATCAGTGGATGTAGAAATGTAGAATAATACGGAGCAACAATAGAAAAGAAGAGGTTTTAAATAAAACTTTTAATGTTGTATATACTACAGCTCAAGGCTTAAGTCAATATTCAACCCCCCCCCCCCCTCCTGACAATAAACAATGAACTAACATATCTGTCGTTCTGTATCTAGTTAATATTGATTATGATGAATTACATTCTTAAAAGAAAATGTCCTCATTTTATCCTTTTTTACATTTTGAAAGCTTCAACAACTTCTTGGAAACTTGACATAGAAGTAGGTAAGTATTGCTAAGAAATTTCCGAATACCTTTGACCACAGACATAAAAAAGCCGTACCTTCGCAAGCAAAGTTAAAAAAATGAGTAAAAATAAACTTAACACAATTAATTTCAATTACATGCGAGGCCGCCTCTGAATGACACGTCACACACATACCTCGGACGAGTACTCCCGCCGTACTATTTTCTGTCAGTTTTCCTTTTTTACCGGCTCCGAGCAAAATACAGAATGGCTTTACTGACGCTGTCTATTTGTTCTTCGCCGGAAATGTAGACGGGTTTTTGCGTCCGACGTCAACGTTGTATAGAATTTAATAGGTGATCTAAATGATCGACAATTTGTATGTTCCGAAGGCGGTTTGTTAGTAAGGAATAAGGATGTTGTAAATGTGGTAGTGTATGAAAAACTGACATAAAACCAGTTGTTCTACATAAAATGTACTTGTGAAGAAGTTTGTGAGAGGTTACGTGTTTCCTCAAGTATTTTAAATAATAATGTAGCTCTTTACAAAATCATTTTTGGGAAAACTATAAAGCTATAATGCCGAGCTAATCGATTGTCTCCGGTTTATTCCCATACTGAATCATAATATTACCTAACTTGTTCTAAGAATCCTGATACCTACAAAACGCCTTCGAATACATTTTTTAAATCATATAGTCAGTATCTGCGAGTCATCGCTAGAGACAATAGGTACTTGGTATTATGTGCCTGGTTGTATAGTACATAGTGTAGCCAGACTAGACGAGAAGACAATCTTCGTATAATCTCGGGCTTGTTCGTGACCGAGCGCCTGCGCATGTGGGGCGTGGCTACGGGCGGCGCGCGTGTGTGGGTGTGCGCGCGCGCCGTGCCCGCTGCCCGCCGGTTATTGGACGGACATTTGTTTTTCTATTTTTGTTGCAATTTTTATAACCAACGAGACTTATTGTCAGTTTGCTGAATGAACTCCTAAATGAAAACTGACATGCACGAGGACTTTAGTGACGCAGCGTTAAATGCTTCAATGAATTTGAAATGCTAATGAGTGTTACAATGCATGTAGATATTAGTGGCAAAATATTTGACACGACGCAAACGCTAACGTGTGAGTTTTAAATTTTACTTGAACAAATTTAGAAGCATCCAAGATGCTTCTAGTAAAGAAGCAGATACGTTATGCACCACAAAGGGCAACTTATTAGTCTCAACCCCTAAAATAATCCAGATGTGTCATATTCACAAAGCAAACTACTATATATAAAGCTAAGTAAGGTAACAAAACAAAGAAATTACAGTAATAATCATAATCAAAAGAAAAATAAAGCATTAAATTATATAAATCTCGTGCCCCTGAACAATGTGAACGCGCACAGAACTCGTTCGAGTATACACGGTACACAGGCACGTCTAAATGGTTCATCTGCGGAGTCAACGCTCTGCAGATTCGGAGCTGCGCGTGTTGCTGATTTTTTACAACACATATACCTATACATACTGAATCAATAATAAATGTGTGTATTGTATGTATGATTAGTTGACTATCCGTCTTTTGTTTAGTTTGCTCATTGATCAGTATTTGACTGTTGTTCGTGTTTTGTTTTTAAGCAACGTTGATCAGTGTAGACGTTGTTAACAATGTAGTATTTACAATGTATGACGCAAAGGTTATTAAAGTAACTTAAGCTGTAGTTTAGGTTTGCGCTGATGATAAATTGAGTTAAAAGTTGAAGACACGCGTGACATGATACATCAATATGATCTTATATAGAATGTTCCCATTTGTAACTATAAACTTTCGATTTTCTAGAACGAAACCATTATAAAATGTTTCCAAAAGTAACGCGTTACGCTATAAATTTTCGAACTCAAAAAATCGTAATTTTCTACAGCCCACTTATACGCACAGACATCGAAATCGTGAGAGAACAGCGCCGGGGAGCCAGGAAGAATTGTGTTGCGAAAAAACTGGCCGCGATCGGAACCCGCCCGACCGGTCCGACCGAATCCCCGCCGGCTACGTACACCCAACCACACTACACCGACAACAACCAAACACAAAATCAACCTTAACCCTTAGAAATAAGAACCATATCTGTACTATTATTTCTACAGTTTCGTGGTTTTCTGTACGCGCGCCCCAACCCGCTCTTATTATTATTTTGATACTTTTTTGTTTAGAGATACTCATCGGGTGATTTGAGATTTAATGCGGTATTATTAAATGCTTGGGGACTCGGCTTCAAATTTCGAGATAAGATGTCTTTTGGGTGTTGTTAAGATGCTAGTAGAATGTGTAGAGATATAATAATGTGGATACGCGGGCCGTTCCTAGACAGCTAGATAAACATCGATATCTAGAGCTCTAGTATGAATAAGGATTACGAATTTGGTTTGATTATTATTTTCGGACCAACGTAAATCCAAAACTACAACTTGCTACTTAGTGACTTCAAAAGCCTGTAATGTACATACTTATATTAAAAAAGATATTGATAACCCCGATTTGATTTTGTCCATACAGGTGGGTGATCATGCCTGCTTAGACTATCTGATCCGATCGCCTCACAATCATTTGTTTATAGAAATAATGACGTATTGTTTGCGGTTTCATCTGTTGATCTAAGGCGAGAAAAGAAAGATTTCTTCTGGTTATCAATTGTTCACATAACTGGTTTTTAGGTGTAAATAGTGGACCTGTATACATTTAAATCAAGTGTTATAGCAAAAAAAAACTTTGCAAATGGAATCCCAGAAAAAATTCTTTCTTTCCACAAGCAAACTAAAAGCATAACAAAAATAACACCTTTTTACTAAACCTTCCGATTGTTTTAACAGCCCCAAGCGCTAGTTTTAGTAATTACTTCATTATGAGGGATTTTTTCGGGAAAGGCTTTTTCGAGTTGTTATGGGTGACTCAGTCTCAAATTGCCGTATGAATAGATGCGTCTATGTATCATCATTATTAAAGTATTTTAATGTGAGAAAAAGAGTTTTGTAGAGTTATTTCACGTTACTTTAAATACATTTAAAGAAGAAAACGTTCGCATTTACTTGAAGACGTCAAATAACTTATTCAGCTAAGAACTCTTGGAACATAGTTTAAATAGGTCTTAAGACATTTCAATAAACTGACGCTAAACGCAGCCGAAGTAAGCAATCTAAGAGCAATACTGAACAGACAATGATTCCAATAATTGAGTGAAATTGAACATAAATTGGCGATTCAATAATCATTTCCATTTCCTGTGGATTATTCAAGTAATGGGAGTTTCGCAATGAAATGCCAGATCAATCCACTCACTGTTAATGTTCCCTGCATTATATCTAATACTAAGATAACATCTAGCGTCTATCTATGCAGAAATTGATTAAGCATATATGTTCTGTGAAGTAGGAATCATAAAAGTCATGATGTATTTGCAACGAGTTTTTCGCCGGAAGAGAAGTGATATTTCTACAAGCATTGACGTTCCAAACGAATTTTGGTTCATAGTCACAGTTAATGAATTAGACTTAGACTTGTAGCTTCAATACGTTTAGAAGTTTCTATCAGGAATACGGTTGTAAAACAGTCGAGGTTGATAGCAGATAAGTACTTGTACTTTATCCCTACCAATATTACAAATGCGAAAGTAACTCTGTCTGTCTGTTACGCTTTCCCATCTAAACCACTGAACTGATTTTAATTAAATTTGGTACAGAGATAGAGTTGACCTTGAGAAAGAACATAGGATAGTTTTTATCCCGGACTTTTGAAGAGACCTCGACGCGAGCGAAGCCGCGAGCGAAAAGCTAGTTCTAACTATTTTTGTCTGTAAGTCGCTAAAAATATCTTATTTAATTTATTTTGTCTCTGACGTAATAGTTTTTATTGATCCAATATTTCTATTAATAGTCTACATTAACTTTGATCGAGCACGAGATTTATTTGATGAAGAATCCCCTTTGTGGTTCTCGTAATATTAGGGACTTGCGCGGTTCCTCTGCAAATTCAAAGTTCCTTACACTGTTTATTAAAATAGCTATATATGTAAAGGGGTAAAATCGAGAATAGATTTAAATTTAGTGTAGCTATCATCGTGCTTACAAAATTATTATTTACGTCAATTTATAAAACATTTTTTGCCAGTTTTGAGTAACCCAATTATTTAAACAAAACCTTGCAGGAGTATCACCTTACATCAGAATATTTCATTTAGACACAGGGTGCTTTCAAATCCCGTATTTAAATCCATGAGACTCGTTACCTAGTCCTGTGCAGTATACATCTAAGCTTTCCAAGGTACATAGTCAATAAATTTTCCGAACACAATACGTTTATGCATTTATTATATGAAACAAACGAACAATGACGCCCACTAGTGGGCCAGGCGCCGACCCGCTGACGGCTCGTACTTTACTGCGGCTGCCAATTAATGATTCACGAATAAAGTTTGCTACTCTACTAAACTAAGATAAAATATTGATTGTGATACAGGGAAATGTAGATTGGGTTTCCGGATTGACAGAAACATTTTTTGAAATGATCAGCCACCAAAAACCTATAACTGCTCGCGCTACCTAGCATAGAGCATGCTGGTTAACGCGAGCCTTCTCTACAACGTGGAGAAAGGCCCACAGATTTATTTCCAGCTATCGAATATAAGAACGCGACAATTTTTTTTGGAAAAAAGTCGTTATCTATTCATTATCTATATACTTTCTTTAGATAAAAATATTTTTTAAGCACTTAATATCAAACAAAACATAGCCTCATATTTATTAAACTTACAACGCAGTTTCAATAGATAATTAATATTTAACAAAGCATTCTATAATATTATACTTTGTCTCAGCCGCGGGTAAAAAGCTGTAAGCGGCTTTCAGCGGCTCTCGCCGTTTGAGGGCTTAAGACCCGGCTTAAAAACAAGAGAATACTAGAGCACTCCACGGGCCTATAAAACCTATATGTATACTGCATGTACTGAAAAAGTTGAGGGCTGATGACGGCAAAGCATTTAGTATGTATGTTTCAATACAGTATTTTTTTTGTTTTCAGGAATTGCAACGAGTCAAGAAAATTGCAATAGCCACAGGGGAGCCTATTGCCTAGCAACAAACCAAGCTCTGTGAAAGTGATATTAATCTTAGAATGATTAGTTTAACATTAAACATTTATGACATCAAAATCATACCTTTAAGATTATTCTAAAACAAGTCTTTTTTTTTTTTTCTTTTTTGTGGCCTATTTTTTTTTTATCTATTGCTACCTTATTTTTCCACTACAGACAGGAGATGTGACAGTTATATAAACATGTAATAAGTGTGTATGCTCAAACATCACCATGATTTAGTAAGCGTTGGAACGGTGAATGTTTGTCGCAAACACATGAGCTCGCACTGCGTACGTGACGCCGCTGAACATTCAGCGATTATGACGTTTTACTGAAGCTTACAACCTCATTTCAGGGACGAAATTATATAAAATAATTGGTTATATATTGGACATTGTTTGAATGACTGCTTATTTTTTTTATTAATTGCAGCCTACAGAAAATGTTAAACCTAGTCAGTTGAGGCGTAATTCTGGCAGATTATAGTCAACCACACTCAGTCCTTGCGAAAACTTTTCAAGTACACAATAGCAGTTGTAAAAAAAAGGTGCTGCGCTATACCTTGGACCAATTTATTGGATTTACCACAAGATCCACAAGTCACACTTTTACTCCAGGGTAGGGCATTACAATTAAAATTTAATAAAACATGAAACTATTTGACGAGAGAAAGGACTACAGTGTATACAAATACAAGTATGAGATGGCAACCAGTTGATAGCAAATATTTGATAGACATAATTAAAAACATAAACAGTAATAAATCTCCGGGCGTTGACCAAGTCCGTATGTCTGATGTAATATTTGTTGCAGATAAGGTGAGCCCTGTGCTGGCCAAACTTATAAACCTATCGATTAAAAAATATACATTTCCTGAAAAATTAAAACAGGCGATAGTCCGTCCAATATATAAGAAAGGAGATCATAAAGATACATCTAATTACAGACCCATAGCAATATTATCAAGCATAGATAAAATCATGGAAAAATGTATAGTTAAACAGATTGGGTCATATTTACAACAAAACAATATTGTTAACGAAGGTCAACATGGGTTTTTAAAAGGAAAAAGTACAAACACATTGTTATCTAAATTTACTAACGATATCAATAATCATTTAGAACATAAGAAATTCGTAATAGCAATATTTTTTGATTATAAAAAAGCATTTGATACTTTAGAAAAAAATACATTACTTAACGCAATGGATGAGTGTGGTGTGAGAGGGCCATTGAACAGTTGGTTCCGTGACTATCTCACAGCGCGCTCGTACCAAGTTAAGGTGTGTGATGCTCTTAGTGATAGGATGGATGTGCAGAGCGGGGTGCCCCAGGGCTCCGGGTGTGGTCCTCTCTGTTACGTAATGCATGTAAATAGTTTAAATAATGTGCTACGACACTCCTCGGCATTTATGTACGCGGATGACCTCTCATTTATTGTGCTGGCACAAATATCTCTAATACATGTCAAATAGTACAACAGGATATTGATGCAGTAGTGAAATGGTCGCATGATAATGGTCTAATCCTAAATGCAGAGAAAACAAAACAATTAACCATTCGCTCCCCTTATTTACAACTTTCTGTTTCACCTCCGAATTTAATAACACACGAGTATTCATGCCTACATAATAACCTAATTAATAATTGTAAATGTAAAACTATCGAAATTGTCAAATCGGTAAGGTATCTTGGTGTCATAATAGACGAAAGTTTCTCTTGGGCTAACCATATAGAATACATTTGTGATAAGTTAAGAATACTGTTAAGTAAATTTTACCATTTATCATTTAAAGTTCCTATTAAAATATTAAGATGTATATACTTATCTTTAGTCGAATCTATTATTAGTTATGCTCTAGACAGCTATGGTCTTACATTTAAAACAAACATAAATAAAATAGAAACCCTGCAAATAAGATTCCTTAAATTATTAGTAACAAAAAAGACTACATTAAATTGTAAAGGCGACTATTTCAAATTATTCAAAATCTGTAATATCTTACCTGTTAGCCTAAAACACAAATTCCTCTTCGCTGTAAACAACCATGGTAGTATAGAGCATAACCTATCATGTGTAACCAACAACCATAATACCAGGTCGATGGCTACTGGTAAATTTAATGTACCCAGAGTTAGAAACTACTTTGGAGATAGAACTGTGAAAAAGAGACTACCATATATCCTGAATGGTTTACCTGAGGATATTAGACAGGATAAAAACAAAAATAGTTTTAAGAGAAAATTAAGAAAATATCTTTTAAATTTATGTACTTAGTCTAGTTATACCCAATATTTTAGTATATTAATACAACGTAAGCATAATTATATAGTAAGCAACTCCTCGCCCGCAGACAAACCGATAAACCGGTTTTGTGGGAACTATGTTAAAGATATTATGTAATTGTGCAATAAATAAATAATAATAAATAAATAAAACGAAACAAAGAGAGCAACCGCATAATCTTATCATAATCTAAATGAGCGATAACGATCCCACTTTTTTAACCTTTAAAGCCTCACAAATAGTTGTATATAGTGCAAATGCCTGTACTAAAGAACAAATTACGAGTAATCTAATCAGCGGTCTAAATGGGTGGACCTAATTGAAGCGAGTCACAATGGGCCGGGCAGTGAGTGCGGTCGCCCGCTCAATAGGCGGCCGGCTCGCTGCGCTCAACACTGTGCGACGCCATTGTGTGCTAGGGCTGTCAAACCCACGGGGATGGTGTAGGGTTGGATTTAAATACGATAGTGGCGTGAAGTAATTAATTGGCTTGCAGGGAACATAAGCTTTACGAACAATATGTCTTACAGGCACTTTCTCCTATCTCCAAAATCACAGCCTTTTCAAAACAATTTGAATAATACAACAATATTATCGCGGTCGTCCGCGACGAAGGTGGTGTGACGATCTAGTCAAATACGCGGGGCGCACGTGGCCGGAACTTGCACAAAATAGAGAAGTGTGGAAGAGTAAGGGGGAGGCCTTTGCCCAGCAGTGGGATCTAAAGCAGGCTACATAAAAAAAAAAAATTGTCCTGAAACGCAATAAGATATTATGTTCTGAAGTTCGGTTACTTCGTTCGACAGTTCGTGTATTTCATTACTCTCAAATTGTTATCGTGAGTTCGTATTTCATCCAAATTATAAATTATTTAACGTCTTTTATTCATTACAAAAAAAATCTCGTGTAAATTAAAAATCTTGCAGAATAATTTCAAAAACTGCCTTTTTCGTAATAAGCTGGTAGGAACACAACGCTTTTTGTTTTTTTTTGCCGTTTCTGTCCCTCGGTAGGGCATGATCCTCTTTACTCACCTTCTATCGCGCTCTGAATTTATCTTAAACCAAGTATCATAGTAACAGTTCAGTCGCAGCCCTAGCAGCGTGTCGTTACCGCTGACATCGTTAAGTTTCTATTCTGCGCGAGGCCTAGATTGTAGCGAACAGTCGGCGCTGCCAAACGCCAGTTATTGTTGCTCGGGACTCATTGAATATCACAACATATACCAACGATATTTATACCCACCATTGTGTAATACAAACATTATTTTGTCATTTACTTGTGATTCATTGTTTGGTAATAAGTGGAGTTATAAGGCTGTATTTACAAATTTATCGATCGATCCTACAACTCCTATAGAAAGGAATTTAATACAAAACGTAAGGGAGTATGTACCTTTCAGTGGTGGGTTGACTCTCCTATGAGGTTGTTCATAATTTCTTGCAAACTTTTGTGACACTGCTAAGTCCATTCACAAACTTTGAATACGCAGGTTTTGACTCTGTACTTCTAACTGAAATCACAGGCAAATATCCGATTGGTTATCATATAAGCCTTTAGAACCAACAACAGTTAAAGACAGTATTTATACATCATCCTGCAGTATAAACTAAAAGAAGTTCACCAAAAAAAGTAAAGCCACAAAAACCGAACAACTAATATTTCAAGATATAATTGAAGTCTGTCACTTTTCATTACGCTGTCCCAATTCCAAGCTTCAATTTCAATTACCGCACTACCTTCGAGTGCTCAATAAATGGTATTCTATAAAATAAAATTATTTAAACAATATTAATACAATTTCGTAAAATAATATCGACCCGGTTTCCAGACGTTATAAATTGCCCATTCTTTGTCTGTAGAAGTATAAATTCATTTATCATACATTAATTTATCATCGGTCTTGTCAGCGAGAAATCCGTCTGCCTCATTAGACATAATGAGATTATTATGAGTTCTACCGCTTTGTAATAAAGGCTAATTTACTTTGTATTGTGTTTATTTATGTTTTCTGGCACGGTATGCGCCGTAAGAAGGATGTCTGTGCCAAGAAGTCTAGGTTACAATATTGTACGTCTGTGCTAAGTTTGGAACTTCTTTTGCCCTTTTCAGCATAAAATAATTTACTATGCGGATAACAAGACTTAATGAAAATTTCAATTATTATCATTTTTTCTCAGTCAAACAAGCAAAACCGTCGCTAAATTGAATTCATTTTAATTTACTGCAAGGGTTTTGCGCGTAATCAATATATTGTACCCAGTGAAGAGAAAATATGTGGGCATTATAAATTGGGCAAAGAATTGCGTGCAATTCCCGGAGTAATTTACCCTTCAGATATATGGGAAAGCAATCGGGCCCATGCCTTAATGATTCCGAAATAAATTCTTTGTTTGCGTCCATGTTTCCCTAACTCCATACTTCGAGGGTGAGAGAAGGTACCTTATATACGTTTGTTTTCATGAGAAAGTTACAATATCCATGTTTTTGAAGTTGACAGAAAGGGAAAGAACTTTGCAGCTACAAAATTGAAAAGTATATTTTCTGCATTATACTCTAACTATAGATACATTGTCACCGAAAAAGAGGAACAATATAAAAATATTCTTGGGACACCTGTTTAGAAGGCAACGTAATTAAATTTTCTCTTTTCCAAAATTAATTTCAAGATTTTAAGTATAAGTTTCAAACATTAATCGATGTCGTACATTTAATCGACATTTATTATCGATTACCAACGAAACACGTTCTTAACTAAATATGGCGGGACTTCGATTACCGATACATTGTAGCGATGTATCGATTATGTTGCTCTTAGCAATTATTACCGAGAAGTAAATGAGAGATGGACATGAAGGTGGATGGGTAAGCTGTTGTTTGTATGACTGGCTGTTCGATATTTAATCTTTTTATTTCTGCCCGAGTGAAAGAAGTTGTGACATTTGTATTGCATCTGTACTAAAGTATAGTTTTGTAGGGAAGGTATTCTGTTGGCGCATAAAAAAGAAGGTGTTCCTTTTTTTACCCGACTACAAAAAACTTCATACATAGTATTTTTGTTACTACACAAAAAAATCATAAACGTTCCGTCCTAACATAACTTACTTATTCTCCCTATTAAAGACTGTCACATACCTAATTATTAATCACAGTTGTGATTACAGCAATTGACCACCAATCAAATCTACATTCTTCATTTACCGAAAAAGAGCCAATTAGACAATATTCGCTGCACACGACACACATAGAATGGCTATAAGGGTCGCCACTAATTGAACTGAACAACTTATAACATAAGTGCCGGTCGTTTGTACCAACACCGCGTAATGATGTGATAGCGTGCTCAATACGTATTAACCCTTACGTACTTGTGTTTTAAAGGTAACTACATGATCTCACTATGAGAATGCTGTTAATTGGATATCTGGATGTTTGGCCAAACAATTCGAAAACTTGATGAAAATTATTGTGCCTGGAACTATATCGAACTCAAATAAACAAATTCGCTTCCCACGAGCTTTAAATCAGCTTTTAATGACAGAATATTGTACCAATAAACATAATAAATTCGTATTAATAAATATGTATTTTGACACGATAACAAATCCAATTTAAACCCGAATATGAAACCGTTAATTATTGAAATGCTTCCATTTGCAAACTAGCTATTTGTTTGATTAATCTCATGTTTCATGAAACACAATTAGCATTGATTATTAATTGGTATTTTAATTGACTCATATTACACTAGTAGAGCATTGGGCTATCTGTATTGCATTGGAATTTAAAGTTATCAAATCAATTTTTGAAATAAATTTTATTACGTAAGGAAGGTTTAGTAAAAGTTCCCTTCCATTTAGCTTCCAATGATTACTTTGCTTTGTTATTTAAATATGAATTGAAAAAGCTTCTTTGGTGTTTAAAGGTTTCCTACTATAGCGAACGCTGATGAACAGTATAACAGAGTAGGGCACTAGTTATATTTGAATCGTATATATTCTCAACGGCATCCCAATCATTACCTTAAAACCTCACAGCCTCCTTAACGACCGTTAAAAACCATTTCCCCACAAAGGACAACGTTTAACATGTCCATACAAAAAACTCCTTACTAACGAACCTCGATGCCGGAGATACACGAATTGTTTCCGATCACAGCCGATCGTGGCCGATCTCCCGAGTCATCAATTAGGGGCCATGACGTGGTACAGCTACAGTCAGAGATCAGAAAAAAAAATAGATAGAGCTCAAAACTCTTTAACGGTCTTCGAAGTACATTCGACATTCAAATATGGTGCCGAACGACTTATTTTTTTAATATTTATAAGTTCGTCTATTAGGAAAAAAAAATACTTATACTCAAAGTAAGAAAAACTATCAGTAATACCAGAACGCACGGAGTCTTGAAATCTCAATTACCTATTTTATGATATTTGTTTACGCTCTGTCTACTATTTAATTGATCTATGGCTTAAGTGCGATAACTTGAAAAACGAAACGACGGACAGTAGGGCTAACTGAGATTTGATCTACTCCTACTAGCATTAAACCGAAGACGTAATGGAGGAATGATTTGCGATTCACTCCTTAAAAACATCTGAATGCCAGTGCGTACTTACTGGACTGAAATTCGAAAGCCAATTAATTTAAATTGGCAACGAATGCAAGAAGTTTTATTCCTACTTTAATTCGATGACCTCATTGAATAAATTGATAGACCAAATTCATAAATGCGATTTTATTGCTTTTCCATAAAGTTTTTACTATCTATAGCAATAAAGCCAATTTTGTTGTTTTTTGAATAACTAGAATGGTTTTTACAAGTACTCTATGAAAAAGTTCAAGAGTATAACAAAGTTATAGAATGAAATAAGTTTCGTGGCTTTCAGTCGTTTGTTTGCAACTATTTTCATCGAACATATTAACAACCCTTTCGCCAAGCCGCGGGCGACGGTTTGAATATTAATAACTTGAAATAAGCCGTACTGTAAAGGGATAAGTTTTAAAGTACTTTTATAAATAAAGAAAATACTTATTTTATTTTAAACAAAATAAGTTTTAAAACTTTACTCAAAATCAAAATCAAAAAGTTTTTATTTCAAATAGGCCGTATCTCAGGCACTTTTAAAACGTTATATTACTGACACTAGTTGCACGGTTCCAAAGTGTCATTCTTATGGAGAAGAACCGGCTGATAATGTATTTACGGTTTAGCGTAATTTGGTATATTTATTTCGGGTTCTAAAAATAGATAGAACAACACAATAATATAAAGGAGTGCTTCATGCATAACAAAAATATAAAAAGCAACTTGCAAAGTAGCTTTCCAGCTAAAACACTTTATCAGAATTAATCCACAACAAATTCCATACGACTTTAACTGACTGCAGACATTTAAAACTACTCCCGTAATCTTAGTAAACCGAGTACCCAATTTGCTTAGAAACGTACGCGCACGACACCCAGATATACAGTAACGATTAAATGACGCTCTATCTACAGGCACACTGAGTAATTTATAGCAGTTTGTAGAATATCTTACCGAAGCTTGCACATTTGTTCAGCGAGTACTTCTGATAACGCGTGTGTTTTAGAAATGAGGTCTATACATCACTAAACAGTAAACACGGGCCAGATCTATCCCAGTGATTTTAAAAGCTTTTTATTCTTAAATTGAATGTTTGACAGATCAATTAGAGTGCTGTCATTGACGATATTTTAAATCACGTTAATTATGTTTATTTTATATACAGATTTATTTATTAAACCGTTTTTTAATATTAAAAAGTTTCAAAATTCACAATTCGCGCTTAAGATTTTGGCATTACGCTGCGTTCTCAATTCTACAAAACTTGTACATGAGATAAGTGCAGTTATCTGGTTCGTGCAACCATTGTCACGGATTCAATGCCTTATACAGAAGTTAGAAGCAGGGCTAAAAGGTTACTCTGATTGATCTGTGAGGAAGATATCAGCAATTACTAGAAAGCCACCGGTCTTGTCAGATTGAGTGGACTGCTACTAGTTGTAGATACAAGTCGGAGAATGTTCAGCCAATTTGTTTCCATAATACAAGATTGAGCTCAACGTATTTTTTGTAGAGACATACAATCTGCATTATTTGTTCTTATTACTTTCATAAGTGTAAAAATAACTTCAAAATTAGTATAAATAAAATCAATTAACCAACTAATAACCAAATTACATTTGTCCATTTATTTTAAAACTCGAAATGTAACTGTAAGATTCCTCGAGCTAAGCTAAAAAGCATCAGTTTTAGTTATTACCACAGTAAAATTGAAATACAACGCTATGATGGCTGAGAATAGTGTAATAATATGGACGGCAAACTTTACCAACTAAACGGTATTGATACTACGAGAAATATTACAGACGTCTATCAGTCTCAAGCGAAATGTACTCACAACCACCAAATAGATCTATTCTCAACCTTACCCAGTTCTGTTAAAGTCTATTCTTCAATGTCTGTAGTAAAATTGAAACATCTTATATGAAGGTAGGTAAACATGCGGTGTGAACAAATTACACAAACTTAGAAGTGTGTGCGGTGGAGAATCAGATGTTAGACGAAAGTCTTCTTGGGTGATACTATGATGAACTTGTTAGGGAAAATGGTCATCAGTAGAGCTTGTGGTAAAATATAAATTAATAATGGAAGGGATATTTAAAGAATTGCTTATACCTATTTTAATACAAAAATATCAAAAATGTTGCTTAAATTATTATTTTCAGTTTCCTACTACGTATAGGGAATTCAATTTCATCGCAGTTTGTATCATCTGAATCTTGAGCTAAAGGAGCTTTTGGACGTTACTGGATAGTATCCGAACGCAAAACAACTCAGTCGTTAAAAAAGTCCAGTGTAAAACCAAATAAATTAGTAACACAATAAAATAACTTGCTTAAGAACCGCTTCAGTTAGTTACACTTTAAGCAGCTTAGTCACAATACCTACGGAGTGTCTCATGACATCATGTTTTAGTCAATCAAATACCTACTTTCCCTATGACTCACGTTAGGTCCCAACCAAACAGATTCCAACTGCTTTTATAAAATACTAATAAAATTTAACACAAAAATAGAAGCAATCGAATACAAATGAGATATTCAGTTGTTTTGTAACGTTTTTTGCTGACGTTGTTAGGATGCGATTAACGATCAATAATAAAGTCATCGACTGGTGTTGAAGGAATCAAAGCCTGCGATCAAATTTGTTGCAAAGATCTAAATAAAATAATTCAAATCCTATTGTGTTAAGAACTGTCCATGACCACGACAACCTTAGTCGAAATTACTGATTTGTTACACCTGTTTTTAAGGGAAAACAACGATAGTCGAAAAAATATTGTCATTTTAAGAATTTAGTTGCGAGCTTGTTTTGGTAGAGTTCTAAGCTCAACGATATTTAGAATACTATTTACTTTACTGTTATTGTGTTTTCATACAGATTTTGATTTAGACTTTAGTAATTGACTCTACATTTAAAGAATAAAAATATGTCCTATCACGATTACAATCATTTAAAGCCTTTTTTTTCCACTTTTGTTTTCTATTACCATAACGTCCCATGAGCAAAGTTAGTTTTTTACAATTTGTAGACGAATTCTAAAAGGTTTTTATTTCATAAACATACACAAGAAATATTGATCTACATTTTACAAAAGCGTCGAAACAAATTAATAATTGAATTCCAATTATAATTGCAATTTGTTAAAGTAATGGAGTTTGTGCATTTAATTGAAAGGTTTGGTTCAGTGATTACGTGATTCGAATGGTAAAGTTTCTTACTTGATAAATGAAAATATTTGTTGTAGTTGTTTGTGACTAAGAGTTTCATTAAGTGCTCGATTGCAGTATAAGAAAATAATCGAAAGTCCTTCTATCAATTTTCTAGAATAAGTTTTTGTAAATCATTCTTCTTACAATAATTCTTGTAATACCTTAAATTACTCACGCTGCTAAAATATATAATTTTTTTAAATGTGTCGACATCTTCGCGCAACTGCAATGAAAATAATCTAAAGACCAGTATTCATCCCTTACCTAAGGCATATGTACACCTTATTAGGTAAACCGAACTAATCTTATTTTAGCAAGACGTGGGTAGTTTAACGAATGCTAGATATTTCGAGATAGCGCGGCGCGTGCGCCTTCCCGCCGCTGCGGTCACGACGCCGGCGCGGGCGCAGCCAGCCTGTGACGTCACAGCATAACTTAAGGATTTTTGCTGGGCGTTAATCTTTTTTTATTGTTTTTCACTACAGAAATAGCTTGGAGTAGGTAAAGATAATAAATTTAAAGATTTACTGCGCTATACTGAGGGTACTTATTGTTACTTTGAGTTAGATATTATGCTAAATTATTGATCATAGCTCTTAAAGAATTTGTGTAATTGTATAAGGCCAGGTTCAGTTTTAGGTTTACTTTGATTTTCCGATAGTAGAGTTACTATCGGAAACGTAAAAATCGAAATAACTTTGGCCGGTTCCAAAAAAATCCGGAAAAATTAAAAGGCAAGCTTTGAGAAATGATCAAAAAGAAATTAGCGACAAAAGTACGTGCATTAGCAACTCCATTAAAAATCTCTCCGACATATAAATGTACTGTAGGCAATTGTTTCAAGCGGGTTGTTGACCCCGACATCGAAATGGGCCGCCGTCCGTCCAAAAAACCACCCAGTGGTTACCGCCGCGGGCTCTCTTACGCTTGTGTGGACAGTTCGAGTGCAAACACCACGGACTTAGGACAATATTACATTTATTTTGTTTGTCTGAATGTGTGGGAAAGAATATATAGGGTGAGATATAATTCAGAACTATGATGTTACCAGCAAATATTTTTTAGCACTGCCGGGAAAATATGTGATTTACATTTTTTTTTATTCAATCTATCACGAATGTAATACTAAAATATGTATTTGATTCTGTTTCATGATCAAATTATTATCTTAGTTGGCATATTATCTTAAATCCGTATCTACTAAACATGTTCTTTTTATTTAGCATTTGCCTAGACATTTACTATTGAAACGCTTATAATCGTGAGTAATAATAATCAAGTCCGTAGTGTTCCAAGTCCGCGGCTCCTATATAAAGTATACATCTATCAATAGCCGCGTATAGCCTATAGGGTATCTCAGAAGACCGCATTCCTGTGCCCCATGCTCCCTCGCCCCTCGCCCGCCGCTACATGTTACTATACGCACAAATATCATTACCACTCACTACCAACCTATCACACCTTAACACCAACACATAAGATTCAATTTGGAATGTCTCGTTCTTCGTCTATCGATGCGGTATCGTGGTATTTCTCCGCCGATCGGTGTCGTTTTTTTATCCACGGCAGCGAAACCACGGAAAGGATTAATTTGAGGCAAATAAAGTGTTACGTGAATGGCGGCACCGATGTTATACACATCTTAAGAGTTATCTTATGTAATGATATTTAAGAAACTTCTAATACGAGGTAAAATAAAACGAATTATTTAAAGCAATACATTTCGAAAAAAACTAAAACCTAAGGATGAAGACACTGATTTCGTTTGAGCGCATGACGTCAGTTCAGCTGTGAAATTCAAAAGCTTTAAGGATCATCTTGATCGTTTTACTATAAATCCTAAAGAATCCTAGTTGGATTAGGGATCTAGATCTCTTTACGCTTTCAACTTAAGCTGTAAATAAAACTTGAAAATGGTTTTATCAAATAACTTCGTGAGAATAAAGTGCTTACATTTTTGCTAACTTTATATTTTTTAGCAATCCGTATTTTATCTCTTATGGACTTTTACGAAGCTGTCATTACTAAATGTACTTATTACGTTATTCAAAACCAGTAAGAACCGACTTACAGTATTTGGGCAAGCTCTAACGGAAATAGCGCTCTGGTGCGAGCTCAATAGGAATCGAGACAAAGACAAAGCCGGCACTAAGCACTGTGACTAATACGATTGACTCTACCGTGGATGAGACTCTACTGCGGTCTAAAACTACAACTAAATACTATGAGAATTGAATTGGAAATAAAACAATGAATTTGATTTGTAATATGATGGTATGTTTTTGTACTGACATAAACTTTTATAACCGTGTAGAATAGTAGAGTTGAAATGTCTTTAGCATTTCAAACAACCACCTTCTTTCATAAAAATATACCCATACTATCTATAGTTTATACCATCTCGATTTATTATACAATTTACAATTGTTTGTTTTCCCAAAGAAAATAAAATAAAACCTATGCCTCTATGAAGTCCGTTGAAAAAGAGGTCTATATACGCAGGTTATAAAGTCTCAATAAGAACAGACAAAAGCAAGGCGTTGATTCTTCGCCAGTACAGTGTACATAGCATTGTTATTAATAATTGCATCTATTCATAGTGACATCTTTTCTCTGGTTTGAAAAGCGAATATTACTCGTTCAATGTTATGCATTGAAGGCGTCATACTGTGTGACAGATAGTCTGCGTGTGATCCGATCGGCGAGCTGTAAGGCTCGTTTATCTAAAGATCCAGGGAGTCTACCATCTCCTCTTAAAGTAAGATTACTGCATGTTGTGGAAGAAAGAAGCTGCTCTATGACTTACAGAGCGCTGTCTCGTTTTCTCAAATACAACCGTTTTACTTTAAGATATGATGGTAGGCCTCTGGATGCTGCATTCAATATCCTGGGATATAATGGACTTAGGATAGCAAACTGATTGCTGTTGCTTGATTTTTCGTTTTGTGTAGTCAAATTGATATTGTGTGTTTATGTTGTTAAGATCTTTTTCAGTTCTTCTTTGGTTTTATTTTAACAGAATTACCGGGTCTTTCTTTATTCAGAGAATTACTTCCAATTATCAGAAAACGTTTTTGAGAGTGAGCTAAGAAAATTTACGATGTAGAAAATGTACGGTTCTATTACAAAACCTAGCATTCTCTAGTCTCGTCTTATACCCACGTTGTACATTACTTGAACACAGAAAACTAGGCTGCAGCGCCTGCAACGTGTTTGTAGTTCCGACACGATGATCCAACAAGCAACACAAGTTATGTTCGCCAATAAATAACGTCTGAATGTGGAGGGAAATGGTTATTGTTGTTGGGTTGTTAGACGCCCAGATTATCTGGCCAATGACCTCTGTGCTTCACTGATTTGAAACCAACGGTTCTTCGGATCACGTAATGAGTGAATTAGATTTAAGACTCTTAGAGATTTGCCAGAGTATTTCTGTTTACCATTGGTTTTTAGACATGACAAAAAATACGATATGAGCATCAAGACGTCATGATAGCCAAATGATATGGCCACTTTAAGTCGCTATGAGATAGCCACTGTGCCTGAATTTGTATGTCTTTGATCCCTTCCTAGAGCAAACATTTGTTTGATCCACGTAAAATGTTCAGATATAAGAAAGAGTATCAAGATAAGCAGGTCAAACTTCTTAATACGTTTACTTATTCTATTTACAAGAAAACCTCTCCCGACAATAATACATTGAATTTACACAGCAAAATGAGCATTTCGTAACTCGATCTTGGGGTCACACGAATCAGTAATTTCGTGATATCTTTGTCACGTACTTATTACAATCATGTTTACTTAGAACATTAGGTAGAGTTGCATTGATGTATTGCATCGTGTATATTGAACATAAATTGCGAATGTCGTAATGTGTATTGAGGGCAGCCGGAGACACGAAGACTTGATGCCGTCACTGCAGAGCGTGTGAATTTCCATCATTCGGTAAAGATAAGTTGTAGCACTTATTAAATATTATACATTTTTTCAAACAGAGGGCTACGAATGCTGGCAAATAAATTGGTAGAGATTTTAAGGAATAATTTTTACCTGTCTATCAAAATAATGATATTCCAAACAGGTCTGTAACTCTAATATATTCAAAACATCCCTATATGGCAGAATGTACTACTAGTTGCTAAACTTAACAGAAGGCTCTTACAAAAATATACCTAAACTTAAAAAGTCATGGTAGTCTAAAGAAAGTGGTTTGCCTATACAACCTGCTTGGTATACACAAGCTTGTGGGTTAAGATCCACTATTTTAACACTACAATATGAATAAACAGAGTTTTAACCGCAACTCTCGTAGTACGCGTGATTGCATACAAAAGACATCAACGAGCTCGCTGCGCGTGCGCACCGCCTCACTATTTTTATTTATTTTACAAACACTACATAAATGTATTTTTCTAAAGTTTATTGTACGCTCAATTTAAAATGTAAATAATATAGTTTTGTTAGTCTTTTAGTTTCGTGACTGAACACCATTTCGACATTTATTTATAGTGACATAGTTCTGCACGCGACTTTGCTTGATGATTGAAAAGAGCTTTCTATATGTAAATGTTTTGCTTATTTCAGTGTGAACTAAAGAAATACATACAGAAAATAACCGCGGTAACATATATTATGACGAGAAGAAAATGTGACGTTTTAGAGGTAAATTATACGTCATTGTTAAGTGAAAATAGCAGCAACCTGTATTTGTATAGACAACGTGCTAAATTTTTCAGCTACGAAAAATATAATTAACCAAAACTTTTTGCCAAATCACGAAGCATAGAAAATTAACAAGTCGTAAAATTGACGTTTAACTCAATCACAGGCCATCAAATACCATGTAATTAACACCAAAGCAAACTGTTTTGGAAATGAACTTAAATTATTACTAAAACGGGTGTGAAACCGCTACGATATAATTATTTATCAACAAATTGACTATCGTCATAAAGTGTTCTGATCAACTAATTAGACGTGAATTAACCCGATATTTTAACACCATTTATAGCAACATGAGAAGACATCGCCATATTCTGATTTAATGAGCACCAATATAAGTCCGTCATGTGTCAAATGTGTGAACAAGAATAACTTAAATCGTAAACTATAGTAAATAATGTTGATCCGTCGGAAAATAATTAAAAGTTTATTTTATTTTATTGGTTGGACTTTTATAATTATTGCGCTAAAGTTATTGCTTATTAGGTGCTAACGAACTCCGAACTCATGTTGTTTTTAAGTCATCGTCAGATATGAAATAGGGAACGTTTGAGTATTTTGCAGTTATAATTATGCAACGGGATTAAATAGATCCAACATTTTATACTTTGCTCTTGTAAAGATTGTACAAAAGAGAAAATTTTAAATACAAAGTTGGCCATTCTACACACAAAACAATTGCTTTTTTGCGAAACCTTTTTCATTTCAATGCAATGAAGCTTTTTCAATTTTGCTTGTAATTCAAGCCTCCCGTAACGTAAAATTCGTATCCTGCCAGATCCAGTTCTATCGAACTTCCCAAATACACGAAAACCTCCCAAAAGAATCAACACCAGTAAAATTGTGATGTAAAGAACACGCGTGATCATATAGACAGATAGTGAACAAACAGAGCACCGGAAAGGACCCCCAGCCTGTCACTGTGTTTGTTCGCCACTCATCACTGTTTGTCAGCCATATTCATGAGAACACTCTAACTGACCAAATTGTCCGCGTCATGGTCATACAACTGACTTTAAAAAGCTTCGAATACATTACTCTTCAGACAAGTTACGTTCCTCGCAGGCGTGATCGTGATAGAAATCGGTCGGCTTAAAGGGAAAATATTACTTTTGATTAGTCCTCTGACTAGTCACTTCCATACATTTTAGCAATTATCAATGTAGTCAGCATCACCGATTGAAGGAACATCTCGAGCTTAAAAGGGCTTATGGTCTCATAGCTTCTGTGTAGCTCTGAACCAGCATTGTAAAGAACAAAAATTGTAGCTGCCATAATATCCAAGTGCAGATTTGCCTTTCACTGAATATGAATACGATTGAAGACAGCGGTGATTCCAATTTCACGCATCGCAGTCAAGAGACTCCACTTTGCATATCGGAACAGTCTGATGTAACAAATATACGAATTTATAGAAATAAAAGTGCAGGAGAAACGTAGTAGCAAACTTTATATAACGGTACCTAGATTAGCAATCAAAGAAGTTTTATAATCATGATTCTAACCTCTTTAGATCGGTGGATTATCATCATTAAAAATCAAAGCTAAATGTAAAATTATTTGAACACGAAGTACAAATAATTTACATATCACACGTAAACGTTCGTATTAGTTGGTGGTAATTACGGTCTGCAGTGCAAACAGAATGTTTTATGTTATAACGAGAGAGAACATTAATTACGAACCTGATTAAGCTGCAGGTCAGCCGATGTCGCATGCACACCTTTGCCATAAGGCACCGTCCACATGACGACACTACACCTTAGACAAAAATAATGTAAATACAATTGAAATGTGAAAAAATCTCATCAAATACAGATTGCATTTTGTGATTTTGGATAGTCGAATATAATTAAACGTAACAGTTTGGTTTTTCATTATTCATACTAATTATACTTATTACACAAGAACAACACTAAAAGCTCAGATGTACGTTGAATAATAAAAACCTCCCCAGCTTACAAAAGAACTTTTAAAGTAGAAACCTAAAGCAGTAAATAACTTTTGTACCCCACAAAGCGTTGTATAGGCCTTAACATATGCGGCCGGTAAATACTTGGCTCAAAGAATTTCCGCGAAAGTTAAACACATTAAAATTCCCAAAGAACAAAGAAGTGTGTTGCACATAAAAGTCTCGGTATTATTCCGATACATATTATTCATAAGATTTCTCGTAAGGATCCAGAGTCGGCGTATCTGATTGAAGCCTAAGAGATTATCCACCAAGTCGAGTGTGTAATTACACACTGAGATGTTTCTCTAGATAATTATAGAGAAATACCTTTTTTGTGTTTGTTTGTATTTACACTTTCCTCGGGGTGTGGATGTCTGACGTGATCAAGATTTATGGAAGGCTAGTTGGCAATATTGATGATACATTTTAAGTAATTTATTCAAACTGTATTAACGTAGTAAGTTGGGCATCTTCATGCTTTTATTTAGGGTGCGCCGGAAAAGTTACAAATAAACCGAGCTAAGTTAAAGTAACTAAGTTAAAAGACCTTAGCTGGTTCAAATATTGTGCCACTACCTAGCGTCCCTTTTTATCTACTTATGTATTTCTACGTGTTAAAAGTAATCGATACTTTTCCACCAAGCAAGGCTAACAACGAAGTGTTCTAAGAAGTCGTGGTCGATATTCGAACCATTTTCCTCAACAGTCAAATGTTGAAAGTATCTTAAATAAGCATTGCATACAAATAGCAGGTTTTAATAATAAAAGTGTGTCATTTGAACGTTTTCCGAGTAAGTTGGCGACCGCAAAATAATCACGATCAAAACCGCACATTAAGCGGTGTATAATTAAGACGAGCGCTCGCTACACCGCGCGCTGTGATACTTTCATATTGCTTACTGCGTTCTGAACGTTTAATTTTATAAATACATATACCCTAATAATAATAAAATTATTATTTATTTAATACACTTAAATTGAGATGCTTTTAAAATGCAGTAAAATAAGCTGTAATAGACTGGCGATGCTTTTGCGCGTCTGCAATTTACTGATATACCCATAAAAGTTTGCATATAAGTTTAATAAATGCTTTAGAATGTTTACAGTGTTAATAAAATATATAATATAGGGCCTTATCAGATAAATACCGCTATTAAAACTCCTAAGTCCTTTTATAAAAACTTTGTCTATTCAATACTGGCCATTATTTACTCGAAGGTTTTTTATTTTGTTGATTAATACTTGGTTAAAACAAATGAGTGGTGATGCAGTCGAGAGATGATAAGCGCGACATTAATTCTGGCTCGCTTTCAGATATAAAACTATCGCCGTCGTGTAAGTTATACGTGAAAGCACTGCCAGATAGTATGTGAAACAAAGTCAACATATCCCAGAAGGAAAACATATTTATGTCTTACGTTACTTGTGATTTTGTTATAAGCAACCTTTCTACTACACTTAGCTTTTTAAATTGTCAGAATAAACCAAACAATTGTAGACCCGTATATATGTATAGCTCGAATTATATATTTCAGTCTATGTTAACACCAATTTTAACATCAAACAAAACATCATCAACATCTTTTAATGAACACTTACTATTGAGATTTGGTTTCAAAAGGCACCTACATCAGAACCTATAACAAATTAAAATAAACTATTTTAAGTCGCTCTAAGCATTCCACTGTCTACTACTTTGGCTGATCCCTCTTTCTAGTACAGGGGCTGGAGTTGATAAATGAATGGAGACGGGCTAAACCTCTCTCCGACTATAAATCCGGCGGCTACCCACGGGAACGATGTGTACCAGCCTTATCGCGAATCATAACTTAGCACACGTCCAAACTCCAAGGAGTTCCGCTTTAAATATACCCTGATTATTACATGTTGATGCTTATTTCATTAATATATATGTTAGTATAGGGGTCTAAGAAGGTTGCAGTTACGAGTATGTAATAGATACTGAGTGGTGCGGTGTGTGACGTCACGCAACATTCGGCGGTGGTAGTCGGTCCTCAGATCAAAGGTTCTATAAAGAGTGCTGTTGCTACTATGAAAAAATAAAAGTCGTTGCTCGTATAGACTGCTTTTAATACTTGATAATCTTTTTGCAAAGTACCCTTTGCAAGTTTAAGATAATACGTTATAACCTGATTTTACCTGTTATGTATATTTCATAAGTCCTGCTTACATATATTATATTTGAAACTAAACTGCCCGAGGTTAGACTATTTTCAGCAGTCAACAAAGAAATTAATAAATCTGCATTAAACACATGCCAATTGAATGCAAGCATAGTGTATCAACATGAGCATTCAGCTAAGATAGATTTACGTCTACGGAGCTCGCGCTAATCTCAGGAACTATTGGTTCAAATTGAAAAAATATTTTGTGTTGAATAGACCATTCATCGAGGAAGATTTTAGGCTATATACCATACCACGCTGCGACTAATAGGAGCGAAGATACGATGGAAAATGTGGATAAAACAGTAACTTATATCTTCTAACGTACAACGGAAACAGCTAGTAACACTATATTGCCAATTATCTAATTCGACTCTTGATATTCAATTTATATTAATTCACATATAGATCTTTAGAATGTTTACCAGTGTTTAATAAAATATATAATATAGAGGCCTTATCAGATAATACCGCTATTAAAACTCCTAAGTCCTTTTATAAAAACTTTGTCTATTCAATACTGGCCATTATTTACTCGAAGGTTTTTTATTTTGTTGATTAATACTTGGTTAAAACAAATGAGTGGTGATGCAGTCGAGAGATGATAAGCGCGACATTAATTCTGGCTCGCTTTCAGATATAAAACTATCGCCGTCGTGTAAGTTATACGTGAAAGCACTGCCAGATAGTATGTGAAACAAAGTCAACATATCCCAGAAGGAAAACATATTTATGTCTTACGTTACTTGTGATTTTGTTATAAGCAACCTTTCTACTACACTTAGCTTTTTAAATTGTCAGAATAAACCAAACAATTGTAGACCCGTATATATGTATAGCTCGAATTATATATTTCAGTCTATGTTAACACCAATTTTAACATCAAACAAAACATCATCAACATCTTTTAATGAACACTTACTATTGAGATTTGGTTTCAAAAGGCACCTACATCAGAACCTATAACAAATTAAAATAAACTATTTTAAGTCGCTCTAAGCATTCCACTGTCTACTACTTTGGCTGATCCCTCTTTCTAGTACAGGGGCTGGAGTTGATAAATGAATGGAGACGGGCTAAACCTCTCTCCGACTATAAATCCGGCGGCTACCCACGGGAACGATGTGTACCAGCCTTATCGCGAATCATAACTTAGCACACGTCCAAACTCCAAGGAGTTCCGCTTTAAATATACCCTGATTATTACATGTTGATGCTTATTTCATTAATATATATGTTAGTATAGGGGTCTAAGAAGGTTGCAGTTACGAGTATGTAATAGATACTGAGTGGTGCGGTGTGTGACGTCACGCAACATTCGGCGGTGGTAGTCGGTCCTCAGATCAAAGGTTCTATAAAGAGTGCTGTTGCTACTATGAAAAAATAAAAGTCGTTGCTCGTATAGACTGCTTTTAATACTTGATAATCTTTTTGCAAAGTACCCTTTGCAAGTTTAAGATAATACGTTATAACCTGATTTTACCTGTTATGTATATTTCATAAGTCCTGCTTACATATATTATATTTGAAACTAAACTGCCCGAGGTTAGACTATTTTCAGCAGTCAACAAAGAAATTAATAAATCTGCATTAAACACATGCCAATTGAATGCAAGCATAGTGTATCAACATGAGCATTCAGCTAAGATAGATTTACGTCTACGGAGCTCGCGCTAATCTCAGGAACTATTGGTTCAAATTGAAAAAAATATTTTTGTGTTGAATAGACCATTCATCGAGGAAGATTTTAGGCTATATACCATACCACGCTGCGACTAATAGGAGCGAAGATACGATGGAAAATGTGGATAAAACAGTAACTTATATCTTCTAACGTACAACGGAAACAGCTAGTAACACAATATATTCGACCGAACTTTATCTTTCACATTCGACTTTGACCTCTATCTCAAGCCATTATATTTTGATAATTCGAAAGTAATATATGGGTGAATTTCAACAGGTCCAAAAAAATCTTCATTTCCGTGGATTTTTTATTCTTCAACTTTAGAACAATAAAAAATAGTGTTTTCTCAAGTTTTCGATCAGATATGCAGTTTTGCTTAATATCTAGCAGATAGCTTAAAAAACTAACGAGATATACAAGATTGAAAATTCCGTGCCACAGCGATGAAACATGCATGCACGGCAATGAAACAGGCGTCCATGGCAATGAAATGTTATTATAGTGTACAAGAATATTTAAATGATAAAGTTAATCATTGAAACAAAAATAAATACTATTAATTTATACGCAATAATAATAGAATATAATGTGTAAAAATCCAGTCACACATGATATTATTTTTATAATATAACTATAAATAGATACATTCCTGTCTAGTGGCGAAACAAACATAAGTCACGGAAATGAAACACGTGGCCACGGCAATGAAAGGAAACTGTTTTACAAGGCACGGCGATGATATTTTTTTCATTCCCGTGTATTTTTTTTCATTGCCATAGCAAATTTTGTCCACGGAAACCACGGAAATGAGAGCACGGCGATGAAAATCAAGGGGTATAATTCAATTTACTAAAAAACTGGTAATAATTCACAGTAATGAACACTTTACAAATAAGCTAAATATAAATGGCATTGTATTGAATGCTCAATCGAGATTAAAAACTTATTGAAATAGAAGTTAGACCTATCCACGGCGATGAAAGAAAAAATGTCCAGTACCAAAAAAATTGAATACTTTTAATTATAGCTCGAAAACGCAGGCACGTACACACGTCGTTCCTTGTCTAGCCTTTCGACGTTACTTATATGCAACGTTTAACGCAAAACGGGAGCGACGCAAAACGTTAGAATATGCAATATTCTCAAATATGTTTAGGACATGGCGATGAAAGGTAGTTCTGGGACAAATGGTTTTTTATTAACCATACGTTGTATTGTGTAAATATTTGAATAAATGTATTCCGAGTCAATACTCTAACTATTCACGAACCAAATAAAACTAAGTTTTAATATAAATAACGATACATTTTTGATCAATGATGACTTTAATACATCAAGGTGAGTCGTGGACAAACACGGCGATGAAAGATTATGTGGTTTAACTTTTTTTTTTGGAAAACCTATTAATTATATTAATAAAATATTTAGTGCTACAGATAGATTTTTATGTCATCTACCTAAAAAAAAATGTTAGAACATTATAACAATGCTTTTTAGTACCGATTTCATCGATGCCACGCAATTTTTGGGTCCGGGAAATTCACCCATATTCAGTAAAACTTATTGGCATCGAAAATCCATACAAGCTTTACGAATAAACCACTCTTTAAAAGTATCATTGTGAAAGCAAGACGGCGAACTTCACTGCGCCTAGCTGCATCTCACTTTCACAATGTCAGAAGACCTGGATATACAGTTTATAGTACAGGCATCAGCGACAAGGATTCATTAGTACTCGACAAGAGTTACGTAGCTAAAAGTCATCTTAGGCCAATAAATGACATGATTTAAGGCCACTTACTATCGTCTCAGCACAATACCCAATAAGAAGAATGTTTACTCAGCTCAGTCCTTAACAATCTGCACGGATTCATAAGTTCTATGATTTACGGGAGTGTTGTGGCAGACAATGCTTGTAATTGAAGTCTTGAACGTGTAATTCATAGCTCTGTTTAACCCATAATGAAGTGCAGTAATGACTGCTAGTAAATTAAAGTAAGTTAAAAAAAGTTCCATGTATTAAATACGGAAAATTCACTGCCTAATATATACTTTAATAGCTTTTACAATTTCCACAGTTAATTCATACTGTGAATTTGGTCCCTCAAGTCATTTGAACATCATATGACTCCAGTATACGCGTACGGTACAAAATAAACCAAGATTGGCAAAAAAATGTGTGACTTCGTTAAAATGCTAACAATAAAATCCTAAAGTTACCCACCCCTGGTGCGAAAGACGTTACTATCTTTATGGTACCATTTACGCGTCTTATTTTATACGTAATCCATTAATTGCCCGGATTGGAACCTCTTTTTTCAAAGCCATTTTTTCCTTTTTTGTATTCAACAAGCACCTGTGTCTAAAAGCGGACCCCTTAGATGATTTCAATGACTGGTTATTTTGTACAAATAGATGATTCCAGAACTTTAAAAGTGAGCTTTAACACGATAGTTTTTTAGTTCAGTTTCGGTTGTAGGTAATCTGTGTTTTTAGTAAATCCTCTTTAAATGCGGGGTGAGAAGATGCGACCACTGACAGGGCAAAGTCGTGCAGGTAGAAAATCGATTGTTATTAGACGTCAGGGCTCCTCATAATAACATAAATATATAGTAAAGAATCGATTCTGTATAAGCAGAATGGTGATCGAACAGCCACAAAGAATTCCATGTCAAATTAGCTTTATCATTTAACTTTTGATATATTATGCTCACGTAAAGGGATCTTCGTAACTTCGCACTTATCTTCTTGAAGATAGTCTGCTTATTTGACTTTAAATTTCACAAAAACTCTTACACCTTTTATCTCGTAACCTTCAATCTGCTATTAACGTAATCGTCCGGTATTTGTAAGTCTATTTTATTCTTATTGTTGTATAGGTACTAAGGTACTGTAAAACATAAAACATAACCAATAAATACCCTGAACTCTTTGCAAGATTTCCTTTACTTTAAATCGTGTTAGTAAGTACTTAGCTTGAGATTACAACGCATTAACGTAACCAGAGCCAAGACCTCTTTTCTGAAAACGAGTAAGTACGTAACTAGGTCTCCGGGAGGCTCCACGCCTTAATGCACATAAATTGCAATTAACTTGTATGTCAGCTTGTCTCTTTAGCCGACAACTCGCCAGTCCGCGTAAACTCGGCTTTATTATAAACTTAATTATGAGTTAAAGACTAAGATAACGTAACTGGAAATGCGACGAAACGTGAGACTTCTGTTTTGGGTCAGAAAGATAGTCGGAATATTTTATTTTCCGAAAGTAATACTAGCACCTACAACCTCTTGCTTTGAAGAAAGCGCTGTACGGAGATGATACGTCAAACTCATGTGACTGAACGCAACAAAACGACACCCCAGAACTCTTTCTAACTTTCCACTACCGGTGTCATACCTAAATCACACCATAGTAGCTTGAAAATAATAGACCTGAAAAAAACCCTATACATTATGCTACAAAAGTCGGCTATTTTAAACTCATGTAGAATTGTAAGGAAGTTTATGTCAGCAGACGAAAGTTGGTTAAATCAGTTATAATGGTATACATCACACGCCGCATTTACTTGGCGACAGCTCGTAAATGTGGTCTAGAACGACCTACGAGCTGTGAAATAAAAATATTTCCCGAAAGTATTAATAATAGCAGATTTTTAATATCCCAATGCTGGGCTCAGACCTCCAACACAACCTGAAATAATTACCTATTCATTCAGATATTAAACCATCAAGATTTAATTTAATGTAACTATCTTAAGGGAAGGCCACATCTGTAGTTACGTGGGCCACATGTCATATACAATAGTTCAAGTGTGACCGTTGTGTAAGTAACACTGACTTATAGAACTGTGTTGTCTCCGATCCGGATAAACGACGGAGGCAGCGGTGCAGGACCAAGAAGCGTGCTCGTGAGACGGTCCGACAAACGCGAGTAGGCTTGCAGTTTCAAAATCTTCCACCTAAATATGGTCTCAAATACAAAACTTCTTTTTTTAATAGAACGACGCAGAATTTGACGGTATGAATAAAAATACTGTTACACATTTTTACTAAAAATACTTTTACTAATTACATATTTTTATATTTTTTCAATCAGATGAAGTTTTTGCTTTGTCGAAATAACATAAACTATTTAGTTAAAGTGAATTCAATAAATAAATGAAAGCTTGCTTTGTTTCTAACCGACAAATTATTTTATGTTAATTGCCAAGAACTTAAATTCACATTGTCTAAGTAGCTTTTTTACTTCGACAGAGCAGGAAAACATAATTAAAATGTAAGTCAACATTCTCGTTCCCAGTCAAGGATTGATACCATAGTCATTCAGATTGATAAATTAAACATTTAATTTACGAAATACCAAGCTCAGAATTCTGAAACAGAAATTCAAATAGCTTCAACATTTTCCAATATAAAATTCAAGCACAAGAAATGAGGACGGCGAGCCGTATCGCGTCTCGATCAGACAGAAGAAAGTACGTCGGGCCGAGATGATAGCGCGAAGGCTGCGACCGGCCAGACCGGTCGCCGGTCGCGACCCATTGTGGTCATTTTTTGTACCACACCCCGCACCACGCCGTATCGAACCTTCGCCAAAATGCTACACCATTATTTTGAGACAAAACATTTAATTGCTTTATTTCGTAAACACAACTAATTGTAGAAAAATAAGTTAAAGTTAAGACCTCTTTCAGCGTTTTTTAGTGAGTTTTGAGTAAAATGTTAAAAGGCTAAAATGTTTATTAAAATGCTAGTTTTGACTAAGAAGCTACAAGTTCTCATTATACCTCTGCTCTGTAACCTGTAGAGTTCATTATACATTTTATTAAAAACAATACAGATATAACAGTCGAAGAAGCCATTGCAGATTCATAATAGGCATGCACTAAAATTTTAAGACATGCAGTTGTTACTCCAAGCTCCCAAAAAGCCAATAGGGTTACAAAAAAGTAATATAATTAATTGTGCAATCTGTTGTCTTTTAGGGTACTCCCGTACCCGAAGGGAGAAAGCGGAATCCTATCTCTAAGACTTTGACGTCCGTCCGTTTGTCTGATCATCAGTGACCGAACTGTGTATCGCGAACCATAAAATCAAAAATTTTAACAAAATTTTCAACAAAGGTCCCAGAAATAATTAAAATGAAAATCAAGGAAAGCAATGTTTGGCAGGTACTGCCAAAAATAAGTGCCAAAGTAGTAATTTGTTAGTTTTTTAGTTATCATTTTTGCTAAGCCTATTTTTGTACCTACACTTAGTCAGTTTATTGTTTCAATTCCAATAATATTTTTAAGAAGTTTACCTATCTTTTGTTTTCAGTCTGATTGTTTTATTTTATCCTGTGACTAAGAAATAAGCTGGTCAAGCTAGAACTTGAAAAGTAGAGACAAAGGTGTACAATACAAAGCAATTTATATTTGGCCCAGTATTTTAACAGCTCGTACTAGTAGCGCCATCTAATTACTTGATTTGGATTCACATTGTATAGTTGAGTGTGAGAATACCACAGATCCAGAAAAGAGCACAGGTAACACAAACTACGTAACTTTGCAGTTTTTCATTTTGTTTGCCATAAATATATCAATTCACGTAAAGAAATTTATACACATTAATCTATATATTGATTTGTCTCCTTTCCTACAAACGAGGGAAGTTTTTCATGTTATTTCAGCAATCTAATAAATCTATGACAATTTTCCTAAACCATAGACAACAGAACAGTGAGTTTTCTTGACAACTTTTCTCTCTTTGGATCGCACAATGTTTGATCTGTCAAAAAATGTCTTTTTGACGTGATTTGCCGATAAAAATTATTTGGATAGTACAATTTTATAAACATGGGAGGTTCTCAAAGCACTCGAAAAGTAACAGTTGATAATGAAAATGCTATCCAAGTGTCCCAAGAGGCATTAGATCGGATACAAGCTCAGCTTAGTGCAAAAGTAAATATGATGTTACATTACATAATTTAGATCAATGTCATGTCTTGTTAGTGCATAATAAAAGGGTGTTGTTGTTTTAAAAATATTTATTATCCTATGAAGTGTATTTGAAACTTTAGAGTTATATTCAGAAGCGTCCAAATCCATTACTAGCATCAGGATTGTAGGTTAGTTGCTTCGTGTGAAACCCAATGATGTCAACATAAAATATACCCTATCCTCTGCTGTTGAAAAATGATCTTAAATAACTATTCGTTTAATAGCCCTTTAGTGAACCAATGCACCTATTCTTCTTCTTATTTACGGTTTAAAGATTTCAAAAATACCTTATGGAAGGTTAAAGTTTCAAAAAGCAAATTTGTTCTTCTGTTTACGTGGGTTTTCTAACAATTCCAAACTTTAATCCGAAATACGTATATTCCAGCAAGCTGAAAATCCAAAGGCCCAGCCTATACCTCAGTACATAGCTCCTCCGGTGTACGAACAACAGAAACCCCAGCACGAGTACGCAGCCGAGGAGGCGTACTGGGCGCGCCGCATCGAGAGCTTGAAGAGGGCACACGAGAAAATCAACAGCGGGATGCATATGGAATATCAAAAAACAATTAAAGAAGCCAATGATTTGTTCAATACGGTCAAGGATGATAAAGTTGCATCTAAAGTTGCACCCTGCCAAGAGGAAAAAGCTAAGGTGAGCGGTCTTTCTTGTGTTCTCATTGTCAAATACTTTCTGAAAGAGGAATTACTGGACCAATCCAGAGAGCAATCTGTGTCCTCTGTTTTATTAGACAAATGGAAGTATTATTTATAATACAGAACAGTTGTCTCAACTGTCTGCATGATAAATTATTGATGATAAGTAAAAATTGTTTACTCCTCTTGCACCATTCATAAAAGTAATAGTTTGTTTCTACCTACTGGCATGACCAATGGCAATGCAGCCGGAGGTGCTTTGTCTTTTGTACCACATGTTCCTATTTCATCCAAAGACTGTCATTCTAATATTGTTAGTAAACAGAAGATGTCTCGACATCCAAGCAAATTGTATTTTGTCACTTACGCACTTTCCCTTTCTGCACTCAGGCTTCCAATTACTCCATTGTCTCTTTAAAGATTTGCAGACTTCTGAAAGGGAACTCAATGTACCAAGAGTTACTGCCTGCTAGGGTGCTACTACAATGCATAATAAATAGTTTTCATACTGAACTTGTTAAGTTTATGCTTAAGCTCATGTATATCATATATTAGAAATGTGCTCCAAAAAACAAATAAATCTGAGCAATGCCATCTTCTCTGTTAGGTTCTTCCTTAGATTTAGAAAAACGTTATTTTACGAAAAGCTATGAATCATTTTCATGTAAAATGTTAGTTTTACTATTTATTACGCTTGAATGCTAAAAAGACATTAAATATCTCTTTTTTATATACTTTCAGGTTCTCCAGTGCTACAGTACAAATCCTAATAAATCCCTTCTGTGTTCTGTGTTAGTGAATGAATTTAATGACTGTGTATGCAAGAGCCGAGTAGCAGCTGTCACGGCCTCATCTTAACAACGGGAATTGTGTAAATAATCGTTATAGTAAATGTTCGTCGACATCCAAGCAATACTGACTACAGAGGTTGCATTCGGCCGCGGAGTAGATTTAATATTAATGCTGTATCAATAAAACTGTTATTAATTTATATGTTCTTTATTTAAACTTTTCCAATTACTTTTATTTTTGGAGGCGACAATAACTTAATATACTTTGATTTGTTTTGCGTTTTTGCTCACTTGTTCTCAATACTTACACTGCCTGTTTAATTAACAATATTTTTTAATTTGAAATAACATTAGTTGGGGAATATGCCCTTATTCCCCAACTAATGTTATTTGCTTCTGTTCATATTTTTGTTTATATTGTAGTAAACTCAATCATTTAAATTATATGCTACAACTTTTGCTTGTCTATTATCAAGAAAAATCTCCGACCAACATCGCCAAACTCACTAAATATTTCTCTAATCTTGGCAACGTTCATATAAGGAGGAATAGTTGATAAATATATGATTCCCTTCTTCCCAGTCTTCTTCTTTAAAATTTTACCAGAATCTGAACTATTTTGAGAACTATCTTCACAGTCAGACCCATTTTCTGGCACTCGATCCATTTCAACATCTGGCATTTTTTGTATTATTCAATGTGTTTTAATACACAAGAACTCTTTATAATAATTAAAATCTAAGCAATACGAAAACACTATTCGTATCCTTCCATGTGACTTTGACAGATTTCTTTCTAGTATTTTTCTACCAAATTCTACGATGCCACAGATTGTAATTAATAGCGTGTGATGAAAACCGAATAACCGATACTTAATTATTAATATACAAACAAATACAACTGCAACAACTACTTTATTTAAATTTGTCAGTTTTAACTGTAAGTCGATAAAAAGATCAATTGATTGTGTCAGAAAATTGTGTCAGTCGGCGGATATCATAGCCTTACAAGAGACCTGGCTACTTCCCTATGACATACCGATACTGGGCACTGTTGACCAGGAGTTCGCATACACGGGCACGTCAGCAGTGGATATTTCAAACGGTGTTTTGAAAGGAAGACCTTACGGTGGCGTGGCAATACTGTGGCGTAAAAGTGTGTTCAAAGAGGTGACTGTTATCGAGTGCAATAATCCGCGTATCAGTGCAATAAAAGTGTCTATGAAAGACCGCGCATTTCTTGTGTTTAGTGTTTACATGCCGACAAATGGAATAGACAATTTGGAGGAGTTTACGACATGTTTTGGCGAGGTATGTGCGATAGTTGATCATTACGCTATAGAATCTATTTACGTACTAGGAGATTTTAATGCTCATCCGGGAGAACTGTTCGGTAACGAGCTAATTAATTTATGTATGGACCAACAATGGTCCTGTGTGGATATAGATGTGTTAGGAAGTGTATTAAGTAATTATACATTTATAAGCGAGGCTCACGGGTGTGTGAGGTGGCTCGATCACTGTGTTACTAGTCATTCTGCCAAACAAACTATTAAGAATGTATTTATTAATTATGACACGTTTGGTCTGATCATTTGCCCCTAGTCATTGAGTGTGAATTAAGTGCAATTATATGTAAAAATAGTAATTATAATAAAAATATAAAAAATAAAGCTGTTTGGGCTATAGAACTAAAGAACAAATAAAAAGCTATACCAAATTGTGCAATAGTAAACTGAAATTAATAGATTTTCCTGTTGAATTAAGAGAATGTAGTTATGATATTTGTAATTGTAAGGAACATAGAAATTGTCTAGATAAACTATATAAGGATATAATAATAGCATTAACAGACTCAGCCATTAACACTTGTGAAACTAAATCTCACTCGCGTAAGAAAAAACATGTAATAGGATGGAATAAGCATGTATGTGAAGCTCACAGGGAAGCTAGGAGTAAATTTTTATACTGGGTTTCTCAGGATAGGCCACAATCCGGTACTATATATGAAGAAATGTGTGAAAGTCGCAAATTATTTAAAAATAGATTAAAGTGGTGTCACAATAACAAAGAACAGATAAAAATGGAAATTATTTCGGAATGTCGTGCTTCTAAAAACTTTAGTGATTTTTGGAAAGCAACCAACAGTTTAAATCATAAGACTGGCCTTCCAGTGAGCGTGGGAAGTGCGAGTGATAGCAGAGATATAGCTGAACTGTTTAGAGAACATTTTACCACTAAGTCTCCACTGGGTTCTTCGTCTGCAGATCCTGGGTCCACCATGACCGGTGAATTGTATAGGGTGTCTGCTAAACAAGTTCGACAAATTGTGAGTAGCATGTCTAGGGGCAAGTCACCGGGTCATGATGGACTCAGTATCGAGCATCTAAAATACGCTGGTGTTCATTTACCGCGTGTGCTGGCAATGTTCTTTACCTTATGTCTGAATCACTCGTACTTGCCTATAGACCTTATGAAAACCATCGTAGTACCAATAGTTAAAAATAAAACTGGAGATTTGTCTGATAAGAACAATTACCGACCGATTTCCTTGGCTACAATTGTGGCCAAGGTGTTGGACAGTGTGCTCGACTCAGAACTTGATAAAAATATTAATATTCATGATGCTCAGTTTGGTTTTCGCGCGGGACTTTCCACTGAAAGCGCAATTCTGAGTCTGAAGCACACTGTCCAATACTACACGGAAAGAAGTACACCTGTGTATGCATGCTTTCTTGACCTCTCCAAGGCATTTGACCTTGTGTCGTATGACTTGTTATGGGAGAAACTCAAGAAAACCCGCGTGCCTACACAGGTACAACGGATTTTTCATTTCTGGTACCAAAACCAGAATAATTATGTAAGGTGGGCAAATGCCTTCTCGGACACGTACAGGTTGGAGTGCGGGGTGAGACAAGGTGGTTTGAGTTCTCCTAGGCTCTTCAACTTGTACGTGAATGAGCTTATAGTTGGGCTCAGCAGCACACGAGTGGGATGCTGGATTGACAACATTTGTATGAACAACTTTAGTTACGCAGACGACATGGTGCTGCTGACCCCAACTGTAAGTGCAATGAGGCAGTTGCTTGCAATATGTGAAACATATAGCATTCAGCATGGATTGATGTACAATGCTAAGAAGAGCGAGTACATGGTTTTCAAGGCCCCCGGTAAATGTACATTGAATGTGCCCGCAATAAAGCTAAATGGCATTGAACTAAAGCGGGTAGAAAAGTTTAAATATCTTGGACATTACGTTACAGAGGACCTTGAGGACCAGGTTGACATAGAACGGGAACGTAGGGCATTGGCGGTTAGAAGTAATATGCTGGCCCGCAGGTTTGTGCGTTGTAGTAAACAAGTTAAAGTCACTCTATTTAAAGCCTACTGTCAGACTTTCTACACGTGCAGCCTGTGGTTCAGATATACGCAGAGGACGCTCAATGCCTTACGTGTCCAATATAACAACGGGTTTAGGATGTTGTTGGGGTTGCCCCGTTTTTGCAGTGCCTCCGGTATGTTTGCGGAAGCCAGGGTAGACGGCTTCCACGCGGTAATACGCAAGCGGCTCGTATCACTACTGAGCAGGGTCAGGAGCAGCACCAACAGCATCCTGCAGGTTATTGCGGAAAAGCAGGACTCAGACATCCTGAAAGCATTTATACGCGCACAAATTTTACTATAAATCTTATTATTTTGTAATTATGTATGGACATTGTTCTGAAATAAAGATTATTATTATTATTATTATTATTAACTTTACCGAGAATGCCAACTTTTTCTATAGACAATAATAACATTGGCTATTGATGGAATGGATGGAGTCGAAAAGATACTTTGACAGTGACAATTAGTCACTTTTGCCTAAACAGTGTTTGTCCACGAAACTATTGAAATACTTTCATTTTTGTTGTAACATAATATATTCTAGTATAAAGAAATCATGGGTTGCGATGGAGGTACTATACCGCGTCGAGATGAGCTCGTCCGGATGAAGAAAAAGCCAGAACAGGTAAGTTTAATTCTGCTTACTTAGGTTGATAAAAATAGTTGTTTTTCTGAGTTTGATTTTTTCTTTTCTTGTAGAAAGATAAAGATGCGGAAAGATCATTTAAGTGGAGAAACTGTGCGTTATCCCAGCAACCACTCCAGACTCCAGTTGTTGCTTGTGGCCTAGGCAGGCTGTACAGTAAGAGCTCTGTCATTGAAGCATTACTGGACAAGGAAACTAAACCAGAGTCCATCAACCACATCAAGAACCTTAAGGTATGGTAAATTATTTGTTAATCAAGCATGCTACCGTTTTATTACTTCTCATGACTCTTTGGAGTAGTAAATATCAGCATCAAAGTGACTTTGTCCACCTTCTGGACCAACAACGAGGTCATTTGCCATTAATCAGGAGCCTTTACAGGCACCAATTCCGATTGTTTACAAAGTAAAATCTCACCATCAAACTTATGAAATAGTAAGTTTACTTTGCAGAGGTTCTTTCATAGATATTTTTTGTTATTCTCTTGTAATAACAGCCGGGACTCACAATTTAACATACCTTCCGAAACATGGAGGAACTCGTGTCAAAGATGGTCACCCATCTACAACCCGACTGCATTGATTCACTTATGCAGTTACAGCTTTGCCACAAGCTCCTCTTGTATTTTATGCAATTAATATGTCAACCACATGCCAAAATATAGTAAAAAATTATTTAATATCATTACAGGATATCAAAGATCTGAATCTGGTGAAGAACCCTGCATACACAGCAGCTGACCACACTGAAGGTGCAGTTGGTGAGGGTAACGCCCCCTACATCTGCCCCATCAGTGGCTTGGAGATGTCCGGCAAGTTCCGTTTTGTCTTCCTCTGGAGCTGTGGCTGTGTCCTCGCAGAAAGGGCACTTAAAGAAGTCAAGCAGAATCTGTGCCACATGGTAAGCATGTGATAAGAACTTAAAACATATATTTGATTACTGACAACTTTTATTTCTCATGTCATACGACTAAGTAATGACAATCTATCAACCATAAAACATGATGGAAGTGTTTTTGGTTTTATAACCCTCATTGTATTCTATACACAAGCTACAAAGTAACCCTCAGATGAAATAGTTCATCGAATAAATAAAAGTAGGACTTTCAATCTTGCCTCACTTCACTATCTAATTACATTATCATTGATCTTTAACTCCCATAAAACTGATTTATAATTGTCTGAGGTCATGATTGTTGCAACTAAGTTTTATGTAGGTTGATAATGTATCCAAGAAATAGATTACTATGCCAGTGTAGATAATTTCATTCAAATTTCTTTCTTCTAATGATAAAGCAGAAATGAGGTTAATTTTTAAATGATTGATTAACACATACTCATATCTCTTGCCTCCAGTGCCAGCAGCCATTCACTGATAATGATGTTGTCATACTCAATGGAACTGATGAGGACATTGAAAAACTCAAGGAAAAGATGGCCCTGCGTGTTGCCAGTAGGAAAAGCAGTAAGAAATCGAAAGCAGAGAAAACAGAAAAATCAGAAATCAAAATAGAGCCAGCCACACCATCATCATCAACACAAAATGGAACAGAAGGAGTTGAAGTTAAAGTTGAAAATGAAGTGAAAGAGGAACCACAAGCTGGGCCGAGTTCCAGCCAAGCTGTCAAGAAAGAAATTGAGACTATCCCACTGTCATTACCAAAGTACAACCCCAATAAACAGGCGCGGGGTCATTTCGGATCGACGAAACGCGCCAACCCCACTGAACTGGCTCAGGACCCGTCGTACAAGAAGACTAAAAAAGACTACAGTGTAGCTAAGGACCCACAGACCAGTGAAGTCTACAAGTCACTGTTCACATCACATCAAACTGACAAGAGTCAAAAGAGAGCTCACTGGGTCACTTATAATCCATTCTACAATTAAGTTAGCATAAGTAATTTAATGTCGTGATGGTTTTCTGATTTTCTATCGTATTTATAAGTGCAATGGTGCACATTCCCAACCAGAATAAGCAAGTTAAAATCTGACTTTATCCTTTGAGAAAGACAACCATTTTATGACTGTACAATATGTACTTTCGTAATTAGAGACGCTAATAATAAAGAGAGAACTTTGATTCAAAATACTAGAATTTTGACTCCAAGCCCCTGTGAGCAAAAAGCATGAGTGATGATGAGATTCTTCCGATATTTGAAAAGTTTTTTTATTTATAATTTAAAATAATTATTAAAATTAGTTTAATAATAAATGAAATACATCGTCGTTATTTTACTTGTTTTATTTGTAGACTTATTATATAATAATATTGCACTAGGATTGCACATTCATGAGACCAATAATTCACAATTAAACTTTTGTGCTTTCACTTTGGTTATGAGAGAAAATACTTATAATACTAATACAAGCTAATACTATTAAAGTAAATGGAATGTAGATTTGAAATATCACTCAACAATCTTTGAATACTGCGAGAAGTATTCAAAGTTACTTACTTTGGCATACATCGCAGTAATTTTGGAATAAGTACTAAGTGCCTTAAATTTATCTGGTTTTATAAAAGTTCTTGTAAATGTTATCCCACCAAAAACATTAAATGTAAAAAAATGCCAAGTCTCTCGATGCAGTCTTTCCATCGTAAAAAGTTTTGAGATCTCATAGAAGCCAAGTCCTATTCAAAATATTTTGTAGTTATAAATCAACATTTAGTAATTGTATCAATAGTTTTCTTTATATTATAATTATAGTGACTTGGCAATGAGCACAAGAAGAAACAAATAAAACGGCATATTTGTAGGACTTGAAAGTTACACACACCGCATGCGTAAACATTAATATCACAAAATTAATTTTCTTTTGGTTTATCCGTGTCGTCCCAACCGAATTTCGGCAACGGCAGTCAGTCTTAGTGTACTCTCGATTCATTTACTTTCATAAAGCGATGGCCCGTAAGGTATTCTTAATTATTGTATTGGAGCATGTAGTCGGTAGTGACCATCATGATTCACACATAACAAATAATCTGATCACTGGTCTCGTCAGTAACATTTGCACATAATTCCAGGCATCAAGCAGCTTTTAATTTGTGCTCATTGCCAAGTCACTATAATTATAATATAAAGAAAACTATTGATACAATTACTAAATGTTGATTTATAACTACAAAATATTTTGAATAGGACTTGGCTTCTATGAGATCTCAAAACTTTTTACGATGGAAAGACTGCATCGAGAGACTTGGCATTTTTTTACATTTAATGTTTTTGGTGGGATCTCATTTATTTTTTGTAAGTGTATTTCTTTCTTTTTTTTTAGGTGTCATAATTTCTAGGACTTCAGCTACTGCTTTGCTTAGAACCCATTCTCTATCTCTATCTCTTTTGTTTCTTCTCTGAGACTTCGTTACTTCTAATGTAAACAAGCTTAAACTTATATATATATGCATATATATATCTACTAACTTACAAACTATAGCTAAACTAAACTAAATAACACGTAAAGTTCTCCGAATATCAATTATCACTACAATATTTTTTAGTTTCGAAATGGTTTTTCATAGACAGGTGGCGCTATCACATGAAAATTATCGAATTATTCTGAAGTACTACTTAGACTGCGCTTTGTAACGAAACCATAGCGCGATTCAGACACGTACAACGCCATCTATCGAGCGCGCATACAATATTTATCGCAATACAATGGAGTTTTAGCTTTATTAATTTAATGAATTATGAATTTTATGTATTAATTTGTATTAATGATAGTCTGTGTATTACATTTATATTATTCTTTTCTATTCTATGTATGTATTCATCCAATTGAATAGGTACTTAAACAACGAACAAAGTTAACAATGCAGTCAAAATCCATACATAATGTTCTTGCCAAACCGCAAATATAAAATTGTTTTCTATGGCATATTATTTTTTAATGTTTTTATAATTTTTCCTTTATATGTGGCTAAGGACCTATCTTGGTGCAAAATTTGAAGTTTCTAAGTCTGCTAGAAGTACCTTAGATTTTTGATGATCTGTCAGTGAGTCAGTGAGTCAGTGAGTCAGTGAGTGACAAAATGGTGTAACTTTGATCGACCGTAACTCCTAAACCATTAATTCAATTGGCATGTAATTTCGAACTTAAGCTTGTTCTAATGCCTACTATTATTCCCCGAAAAGCTAAACTCCTAGCTTTGTCCACGTCGAAGATACAGGGGGGGGCGAAACAGCCGCGAATCGCTTCGAGAAAAGATGGTACGGCCGTGCCCGTTTTGCTCGAGACTTGGCAGGGGCACTGCCGTGCCCTCAGATGATTTAAGGTTTTACCATTTCTTTGGTAAATGCCGCGTTTTTCAATCTATTTAAAACATTACTAAAATTGATCATAATTGGTAAGTACAGCTACAGAAAAGCCTTTCATATAATTATAACATTAATTTTATATTAACTTAGTTTAAGAAAAACATTAGGATCGATTTAAAAAAAGCCGCTAAAGTACACAGACTATTAACTTACTAAATTGTCTTTGGCAGTTACTTGACTAAAACTCGACTAAAAAGTATTTACTTGTCTAAAAATGTTTACTAAGTTGCGGCATCCTGTTGTACCGACGCTAATGTTGCCTCTATTATGAGGTTGAAGTCCAACTCGTTGAGACTCGCCTTCGCCGTGAGCAAGTCGAGGAAAGTGTCCAGTGGAGAGAGCCGTTCACCTGATGGTAGCGCTGATATGCCCGCTGGAAAATTAACGGTAAAAATATAGAAGGTCGCTAAATTATAGATGATGTTTTTTATAGGTTTTCTGACCAATCTAAGTTGGCTTTTTGGGTTTTGTGTGACGGGGAATTAGTTATTAATTCGACATATTGAAATATATATTGTACCTATCACCGTTTTGCCTGTTTGCGACGCATATTCCTCCCTTAATGTTTCAATTTGATACAATTTGTCGGCACTGTGTATGTGCCCTAATCACCCAATAAAACGTTATTTTTTTTTTTCATATAAAGCTTTAAATGAATGAACCACAATCTAAGTCACCGTTCGATACCGAGACAGTAAAGTTTCGTGCAACTTGCTATTACAGATCTGAAAGCGTAGGAAATGAAGGTGTATATTGACCGGTGTCGGTGAGCGAGGCGGTGTTGGGCCTGTCCTGGCGCGGGCGGCGCGCGGCGCGGCCGGACAGCAGCGCGTGCGCGTGGTCCCGCGCGCGCAGCACGAGCGCGGCGCGCTGCCCCCAGCCCGCCAGCACGCGCCGCGCGCGGCCCTCGCCCACCAGCTGGATCAGCCGCAGCTTGTTGTTCACCGTGCTCTTGTTGTCGTCGTCTTTGTCTGACACAATGTAAACAAACAATACTTAGGTTACACCATACCCAGATAATGCGACGTCACGATAAGTGCCGTCTAGTCCTACGACTTCAACGAGGAAAACACGCATTTTTAACAAAAGCAAAACCTTTTAGTATTTAGCGTTTCAGAGAATTGACTCAAAAGTTGCAGACAAAACATGTCAATAAAACCGACATAAACTATGGTCATTTGCAAACTTACATGCAATAATAGCTTTCATAACATCGATCTGCAACTCGAACACGTTCCGGTGTACGTACTGTACGAACGAGTGGAACGGCAGCGTGCGGTACCCGAGGTAAGTGAAGAACGAGCTGAACCCCTGCGGCAGCGGGAACGCGATGGAGTCCGTCGCCAAGTAATACTGCTCCAGAACTTTAAACACTATGTACGCGTGCGTAGGGTCCATTTCATCGCTAGAAAAAATACATGATTAATAAATAGTTGCTCAATGATAAATTGGCCCAAAGTTTTCTTTCCATCCAATTTTTAAGATCGTTTTTCGCATTGTAAAATGAGCATTTTTGTACTTTTTATGAAGATCAATACTCTACACGTAAAGTAACATATACGGCCTTATTGAGGACCATCCGTGAATTGGATGAAATGAAAAGGAGCAAACGCCCAAAATAAACAAACAGTAATTTACAAAATGTCCTCCTCCAATATGAGAAGTAAATTCTTATGTTCTTAGTCTAAAATATGAAATAAAACATAAAGACAAAGTTTAGTTTAGACAAACCTTAGCCTTACCCATGATGGATGTATCTGTATAACATGGATTAAGACTTGAAGTACGGCCAATGTAACTTGGCGCTTCGGAATCAAGATAAAAGTTTGTTAGAGCGAGATCAAAGAATACAAGCTAGTTGTGTAAAATAGAGACGGCGATATTATGTAGTTCTTTCCCGACGTACCAAGTTAAAATGACCGTCTACCCTTAGAGACATTTTCACTACGACATCCATGAGTTTAGATAAATTAATACAAATGGGATGTCCAAACATTAGACATTTTTTTTAGGTAAGCTTTTTATCCGACAGAAACCAACAAATCTAGCTACCTCATGACAACATAGAATGTTACTACAATATCAGCTCAGAACACTGCAAAAAAAAACCCAAAACAGAAAAAAAACACAACATTAACCAAATCCAAAAAATAAAAAAGGGAACCAAACGAAACGCTACAAAACGCAAAACAAGGACCAGACACACTAACAACCAAAAAACGGACTAGCAAGATTGACTTAACATGAGCTTATAAGCTGGCCTGATATAATTGAATCCAAATTTATAGTGCTATTTCTTAGTTTCTTATAATTTTTGGTCATATATCTTTCATGTCTGACTATGTCAAATTTTGGTTCTCCTTTTAGGTGTAGCCATGAATACGAAAAAGGTTGTGTTCAATTGTCAATATCAAGCCTAGCGCTTATAAGTTCATGTTAACCCTCGCAGAGTTAACAGCCAGTAGGCGTGTAGTAGTGCGTGTGCGGCATACATGAAGGTGAAGCCGCGCTGCTGGTTGTGCTGCGGCGAGGCGGCCAGCGCGCGCGTGAGGGCGCGGCACAGCGCGCGCGCCGCCTCCAGCTGCGCGGCCGCCCAGCGCGTGCTCACCGCGTGCACGCCGCTCTCCAGCCCCGCGCCCCCCGCGCCCGCGCCCCCGCCCCCGCCCCCGCCCTCGCGCATCAGGTGCACGCTCACCTCGCGGAGATTCTGATTACCCACCATCAACCAAGGTCCATGTTATGATTTTTAAATGTCGCTAGCTCCATATAGGCCCTTCCTAGGCTATTTTTTTATCTGGCTTATGGTTGAATTAGGGTTAAAGTTATTATATTAATTTCGGGTCATGCAAACATCAAAATTCGAAGATCGAAATGAGCGGAAAATATCTTTTTTCTAAATTTTATTTATTTCCTTTTAAAATATAAATAAGTTTCGTATCATGAAGTATTAGTAGGGAGTGAAGCATTAAAGTGGTATATTAAAGTCATCATACCGCGGCGATGATATGTTCCTGCTTGCTGGCGGTGCAGACGTCGAGCTCGAAGAAGGGCAGCAGGTCCTGGTGCGCGCCGATGGAGGAGCGGCGCGGCGGCGCGGACACGCTGGGGGCCGCGCCGCCCGGGGACAGCGGCGTGCTGCAGCGGGACAGGGCCTCCGGCTGCGCAGGGAGAGGGCATGGTGGGGAGAAATGGGAGGATACTTTCAAAAAAGCGAATTGACGGCATCATGGCTAAATCAAGATGGAGGCTACCATATTAATACCTATATCAAACTTATTGGAATCATTTTACGTGCTATTATTTTTCAGTAATATATGATTCTAATGATCTTGACTTTATTGTAATTTAATAGGCTCATGAAAACGCTAAGTAGCAACGAGAAATAATGCTGAAATGACACCTCACCGATTTTTTGTTAAAAAAGGGGGTTCCACAAACATTCAAAAAAGACACCCAGACTCAAGAAATTCTTTCTGGATCACACACAGCGTGTCCTACGCGGGGCTCGAACCTGCGATAAGTCTTCTATAGTGGGTTTAGCGTGGTGACCTGAACCACTCGGGTACACGTACAGTCAATACCTATCTGTGTTGACGTACCTGGTAGCAGTGCAGGCTGACGCGCAGCTTGTCGATGACGGCCTGCGGCTGCAGTCGCGGCTGCGGCGCGTCGTTGAGCGCGGCCCACAGGCGCGTCCACACGTCCTCCGCGAACTGGCACACGCGTTGTCGCGGGGCCAGGACTACTACCGAACTGTTCCACAGCTTCTCCTGGCTTACTGACACGCACATGTCGCGGACCTAACACGAAATCATACTAGTTGGAGAACTGTTCTAAATACAGGGAAAACAGAATTTATTTTGTTCACGAGTTGATTTAGATCCGAAAAGTAGATTAGGTAGTAGAACTAACATCCTTTAGTGGACACGAGACAGGGACACCGACAGTTGTCTACTATTAGACAGATTTTTTTCGAAAATTTTACTATCTATTTTAAGGCATTGTAGTAAAGTGGTGTGTAAGTTACGTTGCGATGAAAACCGTTTATTCGGCAATTAAATTTTGACTATTTGAAAGAAAATGGGGGAGGGCTTTACACAGATGTGGAAACCCACACAGGCTTTATAAACTAAATTGCCTCAAAATTACTAAAAGATAAGAGGAATACATATGAGCTTTAAAATACTTAATAATTTAGAGCATCTTTAAAAGGCCCACCTTAACATCAGCAAACTTCAGATGCTGTGTAAACGGCAGCATCTTCATGAGGTTGAGCGCGGACGAGGGCAGCGACCGGCGCGTGACCGCGTACGTCGTACTGATGAGGTACTCCTGCATCACGCGCTGGAACGAGCCGAACCCGTCGCGCTGGTTCAGGCACATCCACGATATCAGCTGGAATGGAATGGCTGTTAGCAATAGGAATGGGATGTTGAAAAGCTACTAGAGTCAGGGAAGGATTTGATAACTATGTAGGCCTTTCCCCTAGATTGCCACCCCCTATTTTTTTCTGGATGGTAAGTAACATTAAATTTGTTTAAAAAAAATCTGGCGAGTATTTTTTCATTTTCATTTACGGACAAAACAACAGCAGGAATAACATTTCTAAATAAAAAAAGAATCTGTACATTGACTCACCTCCTCAGCCAAATCCATATTCCCATCATGCTGTATCAAGTAATGCAGTATAGCCAATTTATTTTCGACGGCGGTATTACTTTTGAAGGTGGCCGTCAGGTCCTTGTCAGCTACATTCATAGTCACGACGTCCAGAGTATTCAGGTCTACCATAGCGTGGGCCCCCCACCCCAGTATGGGAGCTAGACTGGGGCCACTCTCCGACTCGTCCATCGGTATCACGATGTGGCAACACGGCTCGTGGTATAAGCTGATGTCTATCAGCTGGGTGTAAAGCATCGGAATGTTTACTAGAAGGTGATTGTCTGAAAATAAATGTCCGATTGTAATACAAACTATATCTTCGACAAAAGGTGCGTATCCTCAATTACTTTTATATGTCCATGTTCGGTCCGAACTTTAACGAAGCCGTGCGTTTTAGGAACCCTGCGCTTGATATTTTATTTTATACAAAATCATAAGAGAGGCATTCGAATTGTGAACAACGTGTATGATGGAACCATTCTCACCCGCGTAGAGAGTGTACGAAGGCCGCAGTGACTTAGCCAAAGACCAGGGCAGGTCCGGTACCACGCTGTGGACGACACACCCGTGCTGCAGCAGCGTTATGGAGTACGCGAAGTTCACGCCCGAGTCCTTCAGGTCGGCGCTGTCCTCCATCACCAAGGATGTGGTGGAATCATCTAGAGGCTAGATAGGACAAGTAAAGCAAGATGCTGGACTAGAAACAGTTTTGTAGCGTTCCCTGAGTATTTGGAAATCGGTAAATTCGGGGCGAAATAGGATGCAGACTTTTTTTACCATATTTAGAGTTTAGAGTTTTTCGTTATTTCACTTCTAAATCGTTTATGCTGTATGTAAACAGGCTTAAGATTAATCATGGTTTAAAAACAGTACCCCAGTATTTAATGCGACAGAATACCTACTACAATACACAAAATCTAAATCTAAATTAAGTTTTTAATTAAATGTCTTTATACAATACTATGGTATTGATGTACATTTACTTAAACTGGACTCAAAATTGCCTAATAAATCGACTTAAACCTATCAGTAATCAACCGCATTGGAGTGGAGGGGATCATTTACATATGTTTTACACTTACTTTGTACAAATAATGATGGCATATACAGAGCACTCCGCGCTGGTCGCACACGATCTGCAGGTCGAGGCTGCAGTCGTGCACGCGCAGCGGGATGGGGTCGTCCTCGTAGGCGCCGCACGCCGCGCCCTCGCCAGAGCTCGACACGTGAGGCAGGCTCAGGGGAATATTCAGCTGGTAGGGACAAATACAACCGTAGTACCACATGTTACCGATACCTTTTTTTCTGGAGATGTGCCGCTACTTGTTAACGAAAAACTAAAGATAAAGGTTTAAGAAGGAGTATAAGATGTGGTATAAAGTTAAGATGTTTTCAGTGATCAAGGATAAGATGATGAAAATATTAAAGACTTATTTAGGTGGCATACACCCTGAAGAAACCTGGTTAGATGTTGACGTACGGTCCAGTAGTAGTAGTATATCTTCCCTATTTCAGGTTTATATGGAATAACATCATAACTACTATTCAATGTGGCTATTCTTTTCGTTACGGTAACAGATTATTGCATCTTCTATTTCATATTCCGCAACAAAATTATTCATGGCACTAGTGCACTACTAATTCGTCTGGAATACACGATTATTACCATACCGGACTAAAGCAAGACGGTGTAAAACACCGTCACTCGTCACAGTCAGGCCGTTTTGGACATCATTATCTATAACTAATAACAATAGTTTAATTTATTTCCGTTAATTACCGTTGGCATTCATTCAGACTTGTTCATTCTCGGTTATTTCGTATGACGGGAGTTTAATCTAAAAATAGCACTTTCTAAAAAGAAAAAGTCATCATCGGGTAACACAATCATGAATGTGTACTAGACGAATTTAGATCAGTTTGCGAGATTCCACTAAAAATATAAGTAGGTATAGCGATATGCGTGGTGGAACATGTAGGCGCAATAATGCACGTTTTCTTTCTATGAGTAATCTCGTAGCGAGGCTAGCCGGTAAATAGATATCACTTTTGTGTATTTTATTACGATTGCATACAGGAATTGAGAATCTAACATAATGCTACAATTTACATTGCATCATTTATTTATTGGATACTGCCCTATAAATCAAATCCGATGAAAACCTGCAAGGGAAGCTGTCATAGTAAATTAAGTTATATATTTAATATGATTTATACCTTTAGAACGGATTTAAACTTGGCACAAATGCATACAATAAATAATGACCTAGTCATGTTATTAAAATAGTAACGGAAACTTATTGATAACAACCGAAAAAACAGGTGGGAGCTCATTCCTAAACTGTTTCAAAGTGCTGGAACCTCTGCCAAGGGTTTCAACGGTAAATTCATCAAAACGTAGGTTATTCGTATCTACAGATTGAATACCTATTGATCGAAGTCGTGTGATTTACCTAGTTTCAGATACTTACAACAGTTTCGTGGGGAAGGTCGGCGTGAAACTGAAAAGCGGACAGCGTTGGAGTCATTTCCGTCGGCGATTTCACCTCCTCGCCTTCAGCAAAACTCTGCGTCGGTTGACGGTAGTGAATGTAATATAAAACCTACAAGAAATACATACAGATTAACCTTGACTTCATATTAACAATAACTTATTAATTACATCGTATTTTTTACATCAAAACCATTAAAATTAAGTATTAAGTACTTAATTTTAATGATTTTACAAAACGTCATTTGTATTTTTATAATCTGCTAATTACTTGTTGTAATTAATTTTGTAAGAATAATTATTTCGCTTCACCTACTTTCCGTTTGGTTTACATGTCGCAATTACTTGACCCCAATCTTGGATTTCGTAACATGACAACAAATCTAATTTTACCACACATCAAATTATTTTTTGCATACCGCATCAAACGGTCTAGGCTCAAAAGTAAGAATAGCATTAAAACAGTTAACTGTATTTAAATTTGATACCTTTTCACAAAAAGCGATCGGTATTTTCAATGGACATCAGGAAGTCGCGATAGCTTTGTGGTTTGCGGTGGTCGGTCGATATGATTAGGGAAGACGCCGCGAGTTCGAATCCGATTAACGGATATTAGTTTTGTCAGTTGACAAATTTTCACACGAAAGTTTTACAGTGAAGTGTGGTTGAATATCTTTAGAAATATATGAAAAAATCAGCTGGCTCAGTAAATAAAATATTCTTAAATAAAAAGGTACATAAATTTGTGAATATTGCTATGTTTAAATAGAAACACATGATCTGTTGAATGCAATAAAATATATGCTGGAAGAGCAACAGATTTAAGCCCACTCCTAAAAAGTATTTTACAACAAAGTAAGCCTACACTATATGGCTAATATTATTTTAATTCTATTTACCTGATTTACACAATCCCACTGTACCCATGAGAATACTTTAACAATTTTTTCTGGTTCTGGGTAGATACCATCAAAACCCCACTTGTCAGTGCCATCATCACACTCATTCAGAAACATTGGGGTGCGGTATATTTTGATACCTGTAGACAAAGACAATGTTATGGCCCAGCCTTATAATGGACTACTGCCTTGGCAGACAGTTGATACAAGTAAAATATTATTATGTTCTTCTTAAACAGATAAGACCTGAAGATTGGAAGCAAACCGAAAACAAGTTAGGCAAAAAACATAATAATTACATGTGTAAAAGAATCATATCATAGTCTGATGATTCCAAAGATTAAATCTGTTATTTACTTACACTCCAAATGTTTAAATAGTAGGAATCGGTCATTCCTGATTCCTGGGCTGTATTTAGTACTTTTTCCATACACATATTGGACCATAATCTGTTTAGTAGAGGGCTCTTCAACTGCAGCAGGAGTCCTGTCATTGTCAGGTAGCAGACAAATTAAATAGGGACAATATAATGACTCTTTTACTGTACTTTCTTCAGTCGGAAGCTTCTTAACAACATAAACCATCAAAGTATGAGTAGCATTCACTGAAGCTTGTATTATATTCAGTTTTTCGTCAAACGTATGGAGAGTAATCAAGGACTTATTTTTATTCATATAAACTCCTATGTTTAGGACCTCCTTGCTGTCAGTCTCTGACACCCAGCTCAGAAGCTGTGACCCATCTTGTTCCTGTCCTAGAAGACGCCATTCGCGAGCTGTTACCTCTGGAAATTTAAATTGAATTGTCCAATAATACTCTCTTCTCGGTGAATTTATAATTATTGCATTTTTACTGCGTAATACGTTTCACGCGATGTTTGAATTAAAACAAAATCGAAATATTTCATATACAGGGATTAAAAATAGACCTTTTTGTCAACCTACACTATTATTAATTACTGTTATTGCAACATATTTCTCTAAAACATTAGAAATGTTGTTACCTTCTTGGCCCTGCGCTTGTAGTATGCCGCATAACTTTACTGCTATATTTTGCACTGCCATTATGTTATTATGGCCTATAATCACTCCAAATTCACCTGCAGTTCACCCAATCCATAAATATGTCACTGTATCGCCACGTTATCAATACCGAAATAGCGCACCTTTATTGACTTTTCTCGCTCAATTTTCTATCAGCTGGCGCCCAGCTGAGAGACAACCTGAATATAGCTAATAAAATAATTACCAACAGTGAAGACAAACAAATTGTTTCTTAATGTGGTAGCACTGTGTTATTGCCACCAATGGAGGCGAAGCGTTATTCTCAAGTGAAGTTCCGTTTTACTCAATATAATATGTTACATTTTAGCCGGTAAATTAAATATTTTCCAAAATAACGCTGTTAATAATTTTAGGAAGAAATTTTGAATTAACTTTAACGCTAAGTTCACAAATCCCTCCATAAAATACGGTTCCTTTTTATTTAACACTTTTCAGTACAGGAATTTTGTAATAACTTGTGAATTTAATATGTTATATTCTTGTAATGTATTTTTTTAATGAAACCATAATTATTTTAATATTTTTCATAAACTTGTGCAACATTTAAAAATAGAAACAATTTAACATGTTTCTTCATAGAATGAACTACGCGAAACGTCTGACGTACCGTTTTCAGAAGAAACAAACATGAAGTTAGCTGACAGTTAAACCGCTGAGTCTCGAAGTTTTACCGCGACATTTTCGCGCGGAAAGCCGGGCGTTATCGAGCCGTGAAAAGCTGAAAAGTATCATGTAAAGTTAAAAATTACAATAAGTGTAAAGATTTTGCGTATATTCAGTGAATACAGCCTTAAATGTCACCAAAATACAGTGTAATCCGTAGTATTTGTGTTGAAAGTTGGGACATCGTATCTAGTGCACAAGCAAAGTACGTTTTGTGTAATTTGGAATAATTTGTGAATGACCAGGTATGTTATAGATTCATATTTGGTTTTTCAGTAATATGATTAATCTTACTTTATAAAATACATTAAAAGAAATCTTGAGCTTGTAGGCATAATTAGGTTATAAACCTTTGGTGGGCGATAAGCCAAGCCAATTACATTGTCAACGGTTATGTCGTATTAGAAGGATTTATTTCGTTTTCAATCGTATTATTTTGATAAAATATAGGTAATGTGATGATATTGTATCGTCCGTATGCTATTTTTATCAATTTCCATAAGTGGATGTGCCGAGAAACCCAAGCTTGCGACGTGTCTAATGGCGCTGACGGGAGAATTTCGCGCGCGATTGTGACGGATTCGTGGCATTTTTTAACGCTTCTCTTTCAATTATATTAGTGTTTTAATGATGCTTAATGAAAGTTAATGTTTCCTAGTGAACGTAAAACATTATATTATAAGAATTATTGGTTTAAATCCATTAAATAACAGCCTCTGAAAAAAATCTCCCGCCAATCAGCAGGGGGCACGCTGCGGGATTCTTTGCTCTGAAAGGGTGTTTAGCTGCTATTTATTTTATAATTAAGTAATCTATACGACTCTAGAGAGCTCGCTATTAAAATAGAATGCTTGCGTTTTACGATAAATTTGGAATTATGCCCTCAATTACGGTTGTCAAGTGACATAACCCTATTTGTAAGTTGAACATGACATGCGGTAATTTCAGTCTATTATATTAAACTTAGATGACCTGTAACAGTATAATTGTATACCATACTATATCATGCTTCTATTTTAGGCTGAGGAGATAGAGTGCCAGTTGTCTGAGTCCAACTACAATGGCACAAACTGGGTAAGTACAGTGTTGTTCCTTCTACATCCAATTCTGACCTTGGTGATGGCTATTTACTTACTTACTATCACCTCCTCTCCTTTACAGTTCCGTCTGTGAATCCAGTGAAAAGCGCTTGACCTTGAAAAGAAAAAGAAATTCCACTGACGATGAGGTTTGTATCTTTATTGCATCTTTTTGTGTTGTTGATCAACACAGGTGTATGACTTGCTCTGTATGTTGCAGTTGGAGAACATGCCACCGCTGAAGATCTCACCAGTACTTGAAGAGGAACTTAATGACCAGCCAGCTCACAATGTAGTGGTAGAATCATCATCCTGCTCTAGTGATGATGAGGGCTCTCAGTATGGGGCTGTTGACCAGCCAAGGAGCGTATATACAGACCTTGATTATAACCCAGATAGTTTTTTAAGCCCACCAAGTATATCTGACCTTCCAAATTGTGTTCTAAGCCCTCTGGAGAATGTGGCTAGAGGCGAGTCCACACCACACTCTAATAAAAGGCCCAGGTATGTTCAGAGTCCTTTTGAACCCCCTATTACCTCCCCAATCAATATAGACCACACCTTCCACACAATGTAGCTGCAGGTTCAATGTAAGTGTAAAGTTTACTGTCCCACTCACTAGAGTTAATATTATGAAAACATAACTTGTACAGAGATACAGCTGTCCAATAGCAAACCCATTGCATATATACTAATATGTAACTAGCTTAAATAGCTGCCACCTCATAGTATAATAACTATGTATGTTTTTGTTTTACTACAGAGCCAAGTCTATGTATAGGTATTTCACTATTGACCTTCCTAAAGTGATAGTGAGTACACACCTATGTGCATAATAAACAGATCATTACAACATACTGATGTCTCATAATAACCTTCACAAGACCTGTGTTGTTTAACATACGCTAAGTTCAAAACTCTTTTGCAGCACAAGTAAGATACCATGCCCAACATTGCCAAAACGCAAGTGTCCACTACCAAGGCTGTCCTGGGCGGACCCAGGTGATGTGTGGAACAGCATGTGTGACTGTGATGCCAGATCTAGTAATAGGAAAAACCCAAATATGTTTGACAATCACCCTAATCTACAGCCTAGGATGAGAGCTATACTACTGGACTGGCTGAATGAGGTGAGAACTTCTTTTTATTTCTAACATACACTCTTGATTGACAATACAAGTAGACATTCTGGTAGAGATATATTTGTTAAAAATAGTAAAATAGGTAGTATAGTTCAGTGCCAAGTATTTGTGGAGTATGATTTACATAATCTTATAGGATTTTTTGGGAAAAACCGGTTCCTGTTGGAAAAATTTGTGTTATTTATGAATACTCTTTTGGCAATATCTTAGCTAAGCCAAAGATCTAGAGATAACAGCATATAATTACTTATCACAACAAAAAGTTAAATGATGGATGAATGAGTGATATGTTAGTACTTTAAGAATGTATAATTTCTTATGTGATTAGATTGTTTTAAATTTTGCGTGTTGTTTCCATGCGGCATTTCAGTGATTGTAAAACAAGCAAAAGGTAAGGAATCCTTAACAATTGCACATGTATGAAAGTAATGTAATATCGAGGTCATTGACCTATTTTTTGCCGTGTCCAATGACCTCTTAACCAACGCGTTCACGAGATACCTCCTTCGTCGTTTTCCCGCTTTATATGTGTAATTATATTATTCAGTAATATCAGGCTACAGTATTGGTAGATTTAATTGTTTTTACAAGGTCGTAATCGCATCACAAATCCCACGGCTGGAGATGTCCATTAGAGGCAATGACCTCTTGATATTAGGCGGTCGTATCGTCAAATGTTCTCTACGCTTCTGCAATGGTGATACTAAGAACAACGCTATCCCGCTCAATGACTCAGTTACTAAGCAATTTTATTTTGATGATTTTAATGAATCCCGAAATGAATAGTATACATAATATATTTATGTTGTAAGTGACTTTCAGTGGTAATGTAACAGCAGGGAAGAAGTCGTAACGGTTTCGAAGATTCGTCAATAACGGCCACTGAAATAACATGTACTTATTGAATTGGAATTAGCATTAAAATTTAACACTTCGGTATAAACGCAATCGCTTCAAACTACGTATGGAATCGGTTACCCACTTGCATCGCACAGCTCCTTACGCTTAGCAAACTTTGCTTCTTATTAGATAAGAAGCATAGTATTTACGTGCACTACAGTGCAGCAGGTATTAATTTAATTTGTTGTGAAAGTAGAACACTTCAATTGTACGACAACTGATAACGCCACTAAGATTATAGAAAAGTAGTGTGCAAGAAGTTCTAAGCTTAGAAATGTGGACTGATGATCTTTATCAAGCTTACTATTGCCTAAATAAACACTCGGGAAATTAAGAACGATATTTACGCATGCATAACGAAACTCAAATCCGGAAGAGTATTAATCATTAAAAGTTTACTTCATTGTGTAAAAATAATTTATTTGACTATTTCTTAACATACATGTGGCACCGCCGCAATATTTCTACAACAGCAAACACATCGTCCACGTTGAAAATGTCTCTCGTGACGAAGTTATGTGCTGAGAAAGCACTTAACGTGGTTCTATTTAAATTAGATACAAACGTGTTACGAAATCTGCTTAGCGGCTTATTTTTTTATTATAACCGCATTAATCTTTATTCCGTAGAGTAAGCACAGAAAAACAGACAAACAAAAACCTTAGCTTAAATAAACATCAGATGCGTGGAGAAAATCGTCAAATGATATAGGTAATTAGACGGTAATCGATTTCGTACGAAGCAAACTTAAATAAAACGACGGCTTTTCGTGCAAACAAAAAAAAACGTTAAATGTAATGGGCTAATGTCTTCAATGCCATATCTATGCATATATTATGTGTGCAACAATAACGTTAAGGGCGCTGACACTGGGGTTCGTATTTCGGCTTAGGGCGTTGCTAGATGGAACTAGGGCGCGAAATCAGGTTTTGATTAATGCATGTTAAAAGCTGTCCGCTCGGTACGGACCTGCTTGTGCAACGGTCGCAGGATTACAATACTGTACTTGCTTTTCAAATGCCAACATGCGATACAAAATTCCAGAAATCCGTTTATTGATTTAGTTTTCATTTTGCGTTGCTGATTTCGCCTTATCGCCATAATGTAAGTCTTCCATGTTAAATAAATAAATAACAATTACGATCTACAAAACATCCGTATTGTTGTATTCATAAGCTACTTATCCTTCCCCAGTTTGTTCTTCTCACGTAACTTGAGGTGTATTTCATCTCTTTTTTTTTATTTTACGGCGGATTTTTGTGGTATGTGGTCGGAACTTTATCAGTAGGTAGATAACTGTCTCCCAACTTATTTATATAACAGCAAGCTTTTTGCGATCGCTTGCCTTTTGATTGAACGACTATTCACGCGCATTTTGTGGTCGGTTTTCCTCAACGTGAGTTAACAGTATCATATCTTGTAGTGTACTTCCGGCTCACTGCTGTTTTAAATAAATTAGTGACGTCATAAGTTAATATAGTTGTTATTTATAAGATATAGGTCAGTACTGCTGAGGCACGGTAATCAACAATCCTGTTTTGTTCCCATTTAATTTATGCCCAGTCAAAGTATTGACGTCATATGCCTTAAAAAAAGTACTCTACGATTTAAAATTAATCTATTGTCTTGCATAAAGTCGTTGATCAAAGCATAAATATCTGTACTAGCCCAAATATCGGTGAAATGGTCAGTTACGATTTTTTGACTTATAAGCGACCTGTAACGAGACTCAAATATGAACTTAGAAAAGTAAAATGGAGAGAGTAACAGAAACATCTAAGAAAGTTACCAATTCACCTAATTGTTGCCTTAGCCGAAATTAATCTCGCTGTGAAGTCATTAAGACGTCCGGGCGTCCGGGACAGATAACCCTAGCTCGAGAGAGACAATAATAACACTTATGCTACTTACACGTCCATTTAAAACATTATTAATTTATGGCATATAAAATGGTTACCATCGTATGTACCTCTTGATAGGTAGACGAGCATAATGACTCATTACATTGTTGGTTACTTATGTTACTCTTAAGATAGAGCTTATGCCAAAACACCCACAGACTTATAAAAATAAAAATGTTGTTAGTATACGACAGATAATTTCTATCAACAGGTATGCGAAGTCTACAAACTGCATAGAGAAACATTTCACCTCACGGTGGACTATGTGGACCGATATCTATCGAACACTGAAGACGTGCAGAAGGGCAGGTTGCAGCTAATAGGTACAACATACAAAAAACCGCATGTAATTAAAATAAACAAAAAAAGGTTCGGTATTACGAAAACCTTCAATTACAGGTATCACATGTCTCTTCATAGCTGCGAAAGTGGAAGAAGTGTACCCGCCTAAGATCGGCGAATTCGCATACGTCACAGACGGCGCTTGCACCACAGACGAGATCTTACTGGAGGAGCTACTGATCCTTAAGATCCTGTCGTGGAGCATCACACCTATCACCATCAACAGCTGGCTGAACGTGTACATGCAGCTGGCGAGCGAGGGCAGGAGTGCCAAGCGCAGGCTGCTCGGCGAGAGCGACGTGGCCGCGAACGCATTGCGGAGCTACACATTCGTGTTTCCGCAGTATTCATCATTAGAATTTGTGATATGTGGACAATTAATAGACTTAGCAGTGTTGCATGTAGATGTGAATCTGTTCGCGTATAGTGCGGTCGCGGCCGCGGCTATAGCTCACGCTTTCACCAAAGAACTAGCCATCAGGGTGTCGGGTAAGTTCATCGTATTTATTAAAATAATATAATAATTATTACTACTTACTAACTTATAAACAGTCAATAGTTAAAACAATAATACAGCTGAAATCCTTCATATGTTGTCTGTAAATACATATTAATTATACTTTATAATAAATAAATATAAGATAATAAAATGAGTGGTAGTGCAACATGCAAGGTGATTAAAGTCCATTATAATGGAAATTGGTCATAGTCATCGTTTTATAGTCAGATACATGCTTCTTACAGCAAGAATTGGCGCTCTACCTTAATAGGGCGAAAAATAAGTGACATGTCAAAGAGTACTTTGTTAAAAAATAATATTATGATTCGTTGATAAAACAGGGTATAATTGGGATGTGCTGGAGCCCTGCTGGCGGTGGCTGGCGCCCTTCGCGAGCGTCATCCGCACCGAGGGCTCGGTGTGTGTGGTGCGCGGCGGCGACGGAGAGTTCCTGCAGGCCGCCGGCGGACTCGACCTCATCTGCCCCGACGTCAACCTTGACGAGAGCCACCGCATACAGTCGCACAACGTCACCCTTGACATGTTTGTGAGTACAATAGTCTTTAAACTCGCAACTAGTCAATAAAAAAGCAATGACTCAAGATGAAATCAGAATGAAAAAAGAGTTTATCATTCTTATGGTTAGGACATAATGAACTGCTACACCCTGACCTATGACCTCAATATACCACAACACAATACTTATTTTTAACAGGATAAGGTATACCAGATAATGGTAGAGCAACAGTCGGTAACGCAGACGACGAGCGAGGCGGCAACGTCTCAGGAGAGCGAGCACATCTACCCGCCCACCCCGCCCGCCTCCGACCACAAGAGCCCCAAGACGCCCACCACCAAGACCCCGTCCACGCGACACCTGTCACCCCCGCCCGAGGCCCGGCGCCTCTCTACTGAGTGATTCACATTTTATATTAAGGTGTGTTCACTCTCAGTTTGCAAAAACAGTTGTTTAATACTCTATTGGTACAAAGATACTTAACCGCGAACAGGCCAAAGTCATCAGTTCGTTATTTACACTGTTGTATAGAAATATCATCAAATATGAAAATTAAAACTTTTTAGGTAATCTGATTGATCAGTAAAGTAAGCTAAAGTGTATTCTTACTCGGAAAATTCTCATGAAAACTTGACTTGGATATATTTACACTAGTTGTAATCTGCGATGCAGCTCTACATGTAGAATACATATAAATTTTTAGCAACAGTAGGTAGTTATAAACTTAATACTAATAGCTATTATTAGGACTCGATTTGACGACTATTCGACTATGAAACCAGACACAATAATTAGTAATAATACCTCATGAGTACTCTTTAAGTACAATTTTAAATTAAAGTTGTAATAACTTTATCTAATACAGTTAAATTGTCATCACATGTCAACCCACAAGAAATAGGTTACACGGTTAACTCAACTTAGCACACATATTGATTTGGAAACTATTGATAAAATAGCCATAAATAATCTTTTAATGACTTGAAAGTATTACAATCCGGCCGCAATAGTATCTCTCTCAAATGGATGTGTTTTGACTAATGATAAGTTTCTAATGCTTGTGTGCTGTGGGGCTGCTTATTAACATACTAGGCTCTCATATGGCAGTTGCAGTGTGCATGATACTAATATTTCAATTGAGATGAGATAGAGCCATTAAAACAATTAAATATTTTCATTGACGCTATTTTTGGGGTGTGAAAAGTAATGGCTGGTTAATAATTTAGTAAAAAAAACTTGTTGCACCTTTTTTAGAACAAAAACTCTGTTAAGGTACTATTTCGTAACATAAGGCGCTCAAGTGTCTATAATAAAATTTGTGAAGAAGTAATATTGCAAAAGATTGATCTATATATTTTGAAAGTTTTTATTTATGTTTACATTTTAGTCATAAGAATGTTTAGTATTACGTCACTGTTAAATTATAATATAACAATGTTTCAGGACTGTTAAAAATATTTGTTCCTACTTTGAAAACTAATAATATTTTAATGGATGATATACACTTGTGCCACCAGTTAATACTGCTTAAACATTCCATATTTTATGTTATCACTAACATCATGTTTAAGTAGACATATCCACCGTTTTAATTTAAATGTTCATGTAGAGTAGATAGATTTTTTCATTTAACTTGTGATAAATCTAAGGTAACATCTTTACTACAAACAATATTGTGGTATGTATCGCAAAGTTCACATCAAACTAGTTATGTGAATGCATAATATTGTATTTTTTGTGTAAATAGAAGTAAAAATGCATTACAATTAATCATTTTTCAATCAATATTATATTCTGTATCTAATCTCTTGATAAGTGTACCACCCTGTGACCTTATTCTCATTACAAGATGTTTTTACCTTTATTGTAGCATTACCTAACCACTCGTTACTAAACAATCATTTTCTTTTTTATATCCCCACTATATTATTGAGTTTAACATCCAAATCAAATGTCGCGAAATATATATTTAATAAATTACTCCTACTTAATAATTAATTTAATGCTTAGTCCTTGATTTTTTTCGACTCTTTGTAAATATGTGAAAATGTAATTTATTGATATAATAAATTGATAAAAAAAAAGTTCACGAGACTGATAACTAAGAGCTTTGATTGAGTCAAAAACGTTTTAATTGATAAAATCTTATGATTATTGTGAATATATGATTGGCTTATTTTAACCAAAGACTGCCACATACTTGGAAAAGTCGACGTACTATTTGTGTTTTCGGCATACTTAGAAGTGGTGGCATTTCTTAAACTGTCATAATATTTTTAAAGGAACTAAATGCATGAAATTTATGCTTGACGATAATATTTTTAGGTATTAAGCAAAAAATATTAGTAATCAGTCTTAAGATGTATCATTATTTCTGAGTATATTGAATAAACAGCTTGTGTCTTATGTATTCGATTTGTATAACATGTTATGTGATATATTTTCTATGAGTATGGGAATGCATGTGGTCCAAGTGCTAACTTTCTATTTCATTAGTGTTAGCTCAATGTAGGTGGACTTTATGATGTTCCTACATTGAACTACCACTTGGGTCTTTGACATGTGACTTTTTTTGCAAAGTGAAATGATTCTTTATTTATCATTTAATGCGTAATGTGTGATTACAAATGTAAATAAATACACAAATCTTGGCTAACACCTTTCAAGTAACAGATAATTTGTATATGTTTAATGCGCCGAACACACCCTACATCTGAGCTACTTTAGCCATGTATATTCTCATAGCTATGACTTTTTGAACTGTTCCCTATCTGAATCTATTGTTTCACTCGATTACTAGTATATGTAAAAATATCTGTTGTACAAAATCGTATGCACCATATTGTATGGATTTATTATATTTGTAACAACTAACATTGTACAGTGTACCTAACTCTAACAGAACCGGGTATTGTTCGTTTTAGAAAAATTCTGTAGAAGTAAGTTGAACGATTACGCTTATCCACAAAGGCGAACGCTCGCCTTATAAATAAGACTTAGATTTGTTACTTTATATTAAAATAATTTAAAATTATATTCTTAGTAGGAAATGATTAGATTTTTAGAACTAAGTTATTTTTATATCAATTTATTGAAGTTAATATAAAAAGTGAATGAAACGACAATATTGTATCCCGGATTTCATTGCATGTGATCTCATGTCATGTATAAAAGAAAATCGGATGTTATTGTGCAATAACTGCATTGATCACATTTTTGTATGTACAGTTAATTCACGGCGACATAGTATTAAATAAATGGTGTTGATTATTTAAAAATATGTTTTTATTTATTTTTGCCACCCTCGGCAATTACTAAACAATATTATAAAACAAAGTACATCTTTATAACAAAGGTACCTGATTTTCAAACTTTGTACTGTTCTTTATTATAATTATATAATAACAATCAACGACATTAATCTCCAACGGATTATTTGTAAAAAATGCTTACGTACTAGGGCCGCGGGTCCGCCATTCTGAAAGAAAAGCGAAAGAAGCATTTAATAATAATAGAAGTGGTATTTAAATGACACAATGTAATTTTCAACAAAGTTTTCGTAGGCTGGTATGTCTCTTCAGCCAGAGTCGCGCAGAGTATGCGCGAGCGATCCCGCTAAAGCAGTAGAAGGGGCCCGGGGAGTTTTTAGTCGGTGGAAGTCCGACATATCCCCACGCCGTGCCCTCGACGTGGGTTGAAGACATTAGCGTCTCACCCCGGGAAAAAAAGGCTGATGTCTCTTGGCTTAATAAAAGGCTGCTCAATTCTGGTCATAACGTGATGGTACTTACAAGTGTATGCTGATCTGTGGCCCGGCCGTGACAGAGGACGCGTCCTGCGGCGTCAGGAACACGAACTGCCGGTTTGTATTGTGTAGCGCATGGTCTATCAACAAGTCCATTACTATCTTCCTATTCACGTTGTCCTGAAAAAATCGGTGAAGTAAAGTTTCGGAATTGAAGGCATAATTTTAAAATTTTTGAAACACTTCTGGAGCATAAGCTACCATTCACTGGACTGCGAAGGGCAGATGATGCTTCAAAGCAAGGTCGACTTTGTTGTCTACTTCAGACGTCGCACTGATTTCTAAAGGATTTGAATAGGGATTTTGAAAAAATATTGAGATCTTTCAGAACATTGAATCTATACTTTCTAGATTCATATCATAATGAGGTAAAAGTAGGTAATAATGTTAGAGGTAATTTTCGGATCCGCTGAACTGATTTCGGAACTTCTTATTCCAATAGGTAGGAAAGATATCATTTTGAGTGTGTCACTATAACGAATAGTTAGGGGTTATCCAGAATATAATATTCCCTCGCACCATGAAGACGTCGAACTCGTCCATGAAGCAGAAGGGCAGCTCGACGCAGTCCCAGAGCGCCATGATGAAGGCCACGGTGGAGTAGGAGCGCTCGCCGCCCGACAGCGACGACGTACTGGCCGCGCGCCGCGCCTCGCCCTCGCGTCCAGAGCACACGATCTCCAGCGTCGCCGCGCCGTTGTCGATGTCCATGCGGCCCTGACACGTGACCATGCGATACATTAGTCTGGACTTATGGACTTTAAGAGAGACAGCGACACAGCATCGATTACAGCATTTTAAAACATGTAAAAGTGAGTATATATCTTACTTTTAGAGAAAAATATTTCTTTTAATACGTAAGTTTACCAAAAACGTCGCAAAAATATCAGGCAGGGATAAAAGAAAAAAGTCATTTCGATGTTTCCCATTAGACTAATTTTACGACAGCGAAAATTTGAGTGTATGTGTGTTACCGCTATACACTCGAATCGTTAAACCGATTTTAACTAAATTTAATTTGGAAGTAACTTACACCTGTATAAACACAATCTTATCTATTATCCGAAATGTGTAAACCATGGGCCGCAGCTACCATAGACATAAAACAATATCGATTCACGGAAAAAGTATAAGCCTATATGGCGACCAAGTATAAATAAAAGCTTTGCGATACAACTCACCGAGTATCCTCGCAGTGTAAGCATAGCTTGAAAGCTGTGCTGCACTCGCCTGGCGATGCTCGTCTGTACACTGTAGCAGAACTTCAGATGCTTATCAGTTGTCACCTTCATCTGTGAACGACATGTATTAATTATTTAGTCATTCCTACCCAATTAGAAGACAGAACCTGATGAGATTCGAAACCGAAACTCAGCTCTGTCATGTTGAGAGTAAGTTCATAATATTTGTCTTTTTCTACAGGCTTGCTTAAGGTAATATTCAAAACGATCGCTTTAGTAACGCCGTTAAAAATAGTGGCACCACTGCAGGGTTTCCTCACGCAACTATTGGCAGGACCCTTAAGTAAGGCTCCAGACAAGCGAACTGGGCCCCGATGAATGAATGAAAATTGTCTTAAAATGACACTTTTCGTATTAACAGAATAGCTTAAATTCAAATTAAATCCAATTGCACGTCATTCATCGGCCATTGTAAATGTCAGAATCGGGGCCCTAGCTTGACTGTGTAGAGCCTACGAATGTAACTCACGTCGTCGATGAGCGTCTTGAGCCTCTCGAGCGTGAGCCTGGTGCGGCGGTACTTGCGCTCGACCTGCAGCAGCCGCTCCGTGACCTCGGCCTCCGTCAGCCCGTCGCTGCGGATCGCAGACAGCTTCAGTTGGATCTTCTTCAACTCGTTCGTCACTATCGCTACGTCTCTGTTTATAAAAATCGACTCATGTTAGATTATGTTTTATCACATAAGTTCATTAAAATAGATAATTGTGATATTATTGTTCAACTTTTGCGCAACGCCATCTGTTCTCAAACTAAGCAAAGCAGTCAAGAATTTGTCCTGGGTGGGCATCGAACACACGAACTCTGGTATAGCAATTAGAGCCACTAACCACTAGATCAACAGAGCAAATCACCTCTGTATCCGTATAACCAGCTTTTTAAAGCTGCATAATATTAGTAGACAAATTGTTACACTTCTGGTTCTTTAGAATTAGTATGTAGTCATCTACTTCCAGCACAAACAAACATAGTCCCATTACCGCTAAATGACAGCCACTAATCTCGTCAGCAAAAAATGTCTTGCAGTGCAGTTCCAATAAAAAATCATGAGCGATGATGGGTCACTAGCACATCATTATCGTCTTATATGGTACTAAAGTTACTATCATACAAACATCCCCTATAGATTGTTGGTACCACATTACCTTGGATTTTCTACCCTAGGGCAGAGTCGTTGTGCAGCCTCAATCTTCTTGTTGATGTCGTTGCGCTTGTCCCCGAGTATGACCTCGACTTGCGTCATCTTGATACCGTCCTCCCGAAGCCGTTGTTCATACATCTTTCGCTTAGTCACACCTTGATCCAACTTCATTTGTTCCTGGTCTATCTCTTCCTATGCAAAAAGAAACTGAATATGTTAAACGTGAAACTCGAACCCATTTTATAGCGTGATTTGGAAATCCAAGTAAGCGGTTTAATATCTTAAGATTAATTTCATTATTATGCAAACGGACGATGTTTTGCCGCTCATCATCTTTTTTTTTTTTACTGTCCCTGATTCTTAATTTAACCTATAAGTAGCAACATGACTGCTTACTCGCAAGTTCCTGCAATTCGTGGTGACTTCAGCCAGCTGGTTCTTCACCGACCTCATCTTGGTTTCGTACTCCTCAATTTTCTGCCGGTATTGCGCCTGTTTCTTCGACAGCTCTTCCACTTGCTGGTTGAGAGTGTTCATTTTCTCTTTTGATATGTTCAATTCGTCCACCTAATTAAAATTTTATGGTTTTAAACGAAATTAACATTCTGATTAGAACTGATACAATTTGTGCATTTCTTTAAACATTTTTGTATGAAACTAGCTGACCTGGTAATCGTTGTTATGCCATATGATAATAAGACAAATGAAAATCGATTCGACACGAGAATTTTATACATTAGATACAGGTTTGTGCTATGGAAAATCTTTTTTCTGAAAAACTACTAGTCGACATAATTTACTTATTTATTTAAACTTTCATGTACAATTGTGGTACATAGAGCGGACTTGATGGCGAAAAGCATTTTCTACAAGTCGACCTTTGGGTCAAAGTTAAGAACCAACAAGAGCAAAAGATAAACTTATAACTGCTTAAGAGCCATTTGACATTTTCGATTCATTGTATTTTTGTAGTCGTTTAATGAAATAGATTCCTGAATTATTATTTTTTTTTATACGTGTTTTTTGGTTGAAATACGAAGTAATTATGAAAATAAAATTATTCCAAAATAATCTATGTTCTTTAGTAAATCAAACCCTATAGTTATTTTGACAATATTTGCATAAAATTTGTCAAAATATCAATTTGAACATCAGTCTAAATCACAATAAATTAAACGTAAGTGTGCACCGATCAGAATAGCGCGAGCGCTCGTCGTGGAAGGACCTGTGCAATTTTTTCCGTCGTCCCGATTTCCTAGCGCTCACGAAATAAAGTGAATATTATACTACGACCACATAATTTTGATCCGCTTTGTATTTTTTTTTCGAAAGTTAAGATTTTGTTTGTTTTCACATATTGTTAAGATGTGTCTTTTTTTGTAAAATAATTATATATTTTTTTTATTAATTCTTTGTAATAAGTAAGTAGGTTACATATCAGTTGTCTGGTAAAATATATTTATTTTTTTATTTTATATTTAACATTGATTTATATTATTTTATATGTAGATATCGGAAATTAAGTTATTTTGTTAGTATTTTAGAATGAGAAATCGTCTAAACCGCATGGAAGAGGGTAGCACTTTTGTATCTGATCCGACGTAGACGACAAGGAAACACCGGCCCCATTGTACATTCACCCCGTGTTCTATTTTACCATTTTTGTTAAGTATCATTTGCTACAATATTTTACATAATACCTATCGTGTTTTTTATTTATTTAGCGTAATGTGTAAACGCATTACGGTAAATAAAATATTTAATTTTTCATAATCTATAATTTTTACCAAATCATATTACGATAACGGCTCAAGATTGTTTCGTCGGTCTTGACTCTCGTGTTGCACTGTTTATATTGCATTCGTGTGACTCGCTACGCACACATAGACAATGACGCACTCTTTTGCCTAAACTTGAGCGCAATCATTTTGTGAAATGGCTCTTAAGTGATTCGATCACATGTTAAGCTACGCTTGATGCAGTTGGTCCGTAGATGGGTGACCATCTTTGTCATAACGAGTTCCTCCATCTTCGGAAGGCACGTTAAATTGTGGGTCCCGGCTGTTATTCCTACATGTTTGACAGTCGTTACAAGTAGTCAGAAGCTTGAGTCTGACAACCAGTCTAACCAAGGGGTATCGTGTTGCCCAGGTAACTGGGTTGAGGAGGTCAGATAAGCAGTCGCTCCTTGTAAAACACTGGTACTTAGCTGAAACCGGTTAGACTGGTAGCCGACCCCAGCATAATTGGGAAAAGGCTAGGCCAATGATGATAAGTATAGTTACCAGCACAGCATACTGCGGCGCCTGCTGCAGCTGCAGCGCGGCGGCGGCCCCGCGCGCGGCCTCGGCCCGCTCGTGGCGCTCGCGCAGCAGCGCCTGCAGCGCCCGGCCCGCGCCGCGCTCGCCGTCGCGCGCGCGCGCCGCCTCCTGACACGCCTCCTCTGCCTTCGCTTCCAGCCCCTGGAGCGTCGCCTCAGCTTCTTTTATCTCGGCTAGCACTTGTCTGTTGGATTACAAACTTTACAGTACCTTTTTGATATAATATCGCGAGGTGTCTTATTTTCGTTATTGAGATTGTGAACGACAATTTTGAACTATAAAAAAATTAATCCGATGTTGGTCCAGGATGGAAAAAGGATGAAGGCTAGATCAAAGTGAGTTAAAGACAATCTTACAAATAAATCTCTTTTGAAAACATCTAGACAGAATTAAGTCAAGTTGACAACCATAACAAGTCCTAACTTATAAATTACAGAGTACTTAAGAAAATCCTATGGACACTAGGTGGAAATAAGAGCAAATACATTCTATAACTACAGAAACTAGTTGTGACTTACTTCTTTCTCTCGGCCGTACTGAGATGTAAGAACCGGCTGGTCCGGCCCGCGCCGCCGTAGATGCGGTAGTTGGGCGCGGGGTGGTACTCCGTGGAGTCCAGCGTCACGATCTTGGCGCAGTTCACCGGGACGTTCTCCTCCGTGTCCGATAGGCGGACCGCGTCATCTAAATGTATTTGTATGTTATCATTGTGTATTGTATCAGTTAGAAGATACGAAATAAAATTAAAGCAACATCACAACCGCACACGGTATGGCTTGTTGGTCTAGTGGTTAGTGACCCTGGGTTCGATTCTCACTCAGGACAAAAGTTTTTGTGATGATCACGATAATTTGTTTTTTGTGTGGGTGTTATTTATCTATATTATGTATTTAGAAATATATAAGTATGTATATCAGTGGTTAAGTACTCATGGTACAAGGTTTGCTTAGTTTGAGACTAGATGGCGTTGTGTGATAAGGAAGGGAATATTTACTTAGACTAAGATCATTTTGAGGAGCATAAAGCGTCAGGTCGCTCTATCGATTAGGTATTCCGTAGCTCACCGTGATCGGGCACGAGCAGCACACTCTCCATGGCCACGTTGTCGATGAGGAAGTTGGCGACGACGGGGTCGGCCACGTCCAGCGAGTCCAGCGCCGACACGAAGCCGGGCGCCGCCACGCGCGTGCGACGCACGTCGTGAGCGCGCGGCAGGAAGCGGCTGCACGTCACGCCCGGCTTGGCCGCGCTGCCGTACACCTGCCGCCCGCAATATATAGCGTGAGGATGTCTTCCGACACTGTCTCACAAGTTGACTAGCATCTCTGAGGCACTGACGGGGGAGGTAAAAAACAATCTACGACGTCGTATGCAATTTGTCGCTGATCGAGCTCCCGACTCCATGTGCAGTGCTCTCCAGTACTGGTTATTCCAGATTCGAGAGAGTCTAAGTAAAATTTTGACAAGAAATGACGACCTATTGGACGAACTCTGATGATCAAGAAGCTAGGAACGCGTCTAGCGGCTTCGACTTGCTTCAAGTGGTTGTAAAAGCTCTTCTTCATTATCGTCCGTCACCGAATGGTACAAATCAGGCGTTACAAATTTCACAAATTGCACACACATGACTATAAAACACTTACCTGATTCATTATCTGGATGAGTTTTCTTGAATCTTCAGCCGTATTCACGCAAAATGATTGGATGGAACCACCGAGAATATGTTCAAGGGCCCCGCCCCATCTTTTCTCCTTCACCTTCAGGTAAGCCCCTGTTATAAACACGGCATTTAATCTTCTACATTTAAATTCTAATTCACGGCGTTTAATTTTTCGCTTTATTTCGACACACGTTTATGTTTCATACAATTTTAGTACGACGGTACTTCGTTACATACCAATGGGTCCCTTCGGCGGTTTGGAGAAATGTCCGCGGTCGACGGCTGCCTTGACTCGCTGGCACAGCTCCACCATGTTACTGCCGTAAACTGCCAGCGAGTCGTCTCCCCGCGACTCTAACTCACGAAGCTGCTGCTTCAGTTGTCCTAAACAATGTTTATTATGCTCAGTTTATGTAACTGCGTTGTACTACGCTGATCGTCAATGATTCTTTGTAGGCTCGTGTAGCCATGCTAAAAAGTGTTTACCACTGTACTGCCTACGGTCCCGGTCGTAGCGCTACAACTAACAGTTTTTAATCATAATTATGACACTGACAAAAGTAAGTGTGTAGGGTAACCAAATTTTGGTAATTGATAAATTAATGACGACAAACTTGCTTGTGACATACATACCTACCTATCATGTAAATGTGTGTAATGTATGTTAATCTAGCTTTTTTTTATATTAAATGCTTTCGATAATTGCAACTAGTCTTGCAAGCAAAAATCATCCTCTTTTTTGAGTAGGTAAATGTGCGCACCAACACGGCTAATGGGGGAAAGAAGTGGAAGAACAGCGAGAAGTCTTAGATGTTAGACTAGTAATAATAACAGTAGTATCATACGTATGGAGTCGGCGTGCCTGTGCGCGCGCGCCTGCAGCTGGTCGGCGTGCGCCTGCGCGTGCGCGAGGTTGTCCCGCGCCTGCGCCGCCTCGTGCTGCGCCGTGTCGTAGCGCGCGCGCGCCGCCGCCGCCGCCGCCGCCAGCGCCGCCGCCGCCGCCTCCAGCTGCGCGCGCCGGGACTCCGCCGCGCCGGACCTGACCAGGCGGGCTTACATCAACAACGCAATGGAACGAAGCAACCATCCAAACCAACCAAATCCCCGTAGTATATCGAAGCTTAATTCTAATTGTCAGGGTAGAACATACTAACTGAAGAAAGCTTAGTAGTTTTTCTAGGAAATTTTAATCGTGAGCTTTTTTTTAGCCATTAGTGTCCCACTGCAGGGGTCTCCCTTAGGTTTTTCCACTCTGTACGGTATACTGCTTTTTCTTTCCATGCTCGTCGCGTCATCTCATTCGGGGCCGTCGTCGTAGCCGCTTTATGTTGGATGGAATCCAGTGGGTACATACTTTGGCCCAGGAATTATAGCAAGCTACGAACGTGAGGATATACAAAAATTATAGTTCGGTTATTTTTGATACTAAGTGAACAGGCAAAAGATCTTCAGTAATTACCTACATGTATTTCTCAATCCTGATTTGCGTAAAAGTGTCAAGATAAACTAAATAAACCTTTTTACTAAAATAAAAAATGACATTAAACGTATTTACCCAAAGGTCTGTATCTCTTTCTCTAAGTCGGCCACTTTCCTCTTCTCGCGGTTGAGGGCGTCCCCGTGCTTGCCGGCATCGTGTTGCGCGGCGCGGCGCTGCGCCTGCGCACTGTTCATCTCCGCTTCCAACGCACGCATTTCAGACTCCAAAGCCGACTTCTCCTCTGATTTCGCTTGAAGTAAACTCTTAAGCTCGCTACAGGAAAAAGGAGGTTTTTATTTTGGTACAACAGCTTGAAGAGGACTTCTGGTCAAAGGTTGTCCCTCCCTTTCATGCTTTTATTTTCTACATCTAAGTGATGGTAACATTTTAATTATTTTTTTCTAGTTTTGAAACAGTAACCAAATAATATTTTGAAATGTACTACACACATATGGGTTGGTGTATATCTTGGACTTTGGAGGGATAGTAAAATTCCAGTTAAACTTGAAGATTAATTTCCTTAATGCTTCTGAAATACTAAATGCTTTATTTTTAAGATTTACTATTTTTCGGGTAATGATTGGATGAAATGAACGGAAGGGAGTGTCCGACTTTTACTGGCTAAAACCCACCCAAGTTCCTTCCTTTGGCCTTCGTGTACCGGGGCCACAATAAACCTTTCGGATACTCCATTGCCCCGGATTACTTATCGATCCCGTGAGAAATAAATTAAATCAACTAACTCTATAGCAGTGCTATTATTTCCATAGTTCTGTTCCATCTGGCTCAGCTTCTCCCTAAGCTTGTCCATCTCTGCCTTCTGCTTGTCATACTGTTTCTGTATCTTGTTCACGTTCCTCTCCAAGTCCGTTACCTCGCTCCAATAGTACTCGTTCTGCAACGACTTTTCAATTGCCTTGATCTCATCGCGCGATCTCAACTGTTCATGGCTTGTTTTCCATTTAGTATATTCCTTTTCTAAGTCTGCACATGCCTACAAAAGTGTAAATTCGAATAAATAAAAGAGCGAAATAAAAAACCAAGAGCCTGATTTATTGATGCTTGATATTAGTTAGATACGTAGAAAAGAAGGAGTGTAGGTTTTTGGGGTTCCACAGCCAAAGGTTACAATCCTAAGGTAGAATCCTAAATCTAAGGTTCCGCTGTCTGTCTGTCCGTCTGCCGTTTGCTGATGGCTAGAAAAACGATGTATGTCTGATGCCACCACCAAAAAATAATGTTTAGGTAACAGTTGAGGATTTTGCAAAATGATGATAATATCACACGAATACAAGAATGAGTTCGCGATGCCTTTTCCCCTTCTAAAAAAACTTTTTGTTCTCTCTCGTCATAAAAACTGTGCTTATATCACCTCCCTTGTCTATTTTAAATCATCATTAGTCGTTTACTCCAGGATGAGGTATATTTTACGACTCACGTTCCATCAGAACGGCTTCAAACGGTTCTGTTTATTAGAGCGGTGGGTTGTAAAACGAATTTTCTAGCTTCGAAGTACGTTTAATGAAACAAAGTGGCATTCTTTCAAAAGTCATATATATTGTCTAACATTTGCAAGAAAATAAAACATAATTTTCGACCGACATAATACCTATTACTACACTTAACAATATTCCAAAATTAAACAAATCATTGTTTAATACCGTGTGCAACACTAAATTATAGTCTTTTTCTATATTTTGAATCTATTCTAGGATAGGTACTTCTGTAACTTTACAACATATTCTGTTTATTTATTACTCAGTTTTGATATCATAACACGTTGGAGTGCTACAGCTATTAGTATATAAATTATCACCATCGCGTTCACTCAACCATTGTAACTCTGCTTCAGACACAACATTAAAAACTTTTTGTCGAACTTCTATCTGTAGCCTTTCTGGCAGTTTCTGTACAGTTGCCGCCATCGCCGAGAAGAACAAACTAACAGGATCTTGTTCTACTTTTGATTCAAGGCAAGTTTTCAAAACAGCAAAAATTGAGTCCGTTTTTTGGTTGGAGATAGATACTTGTGAAGGCCGAGATGACATAGGTACATTCGCATTCCTAGATGGCGATATTGAGGATTGCATATCAAAATCCAGTTCATCATTCTCCTCTTGGTTATTTGTGTCGCTATTAGCTGCTCGTTCTGAGTTTTCTGGGCTTGCGAGTGAATATTTTAAAAAAGCCAATTCTTTTTTAAACTTTAAAGGACGTCTTGAAGCACCCGGTCCACCCTTTTGTGCGCGAGTTTTTAGTCCTTTTCTAAAATTATCTCTGAGTCGCGTCCACTTCTGCATGCATTCATTCACTGTAAAATGAAATGTTTTTATTTATTCATTTGCTGTAATAATTAATTAATATATTCTAACGCATTCCTTTCGTAAAATGGCAAATACTACAAACAGCTATTCATGATACCAAAAAGATTAGTTTTCTACCGTTAAGACGTGACTAACGCTACGATTTAAGATTCAAATTTTTATAACCTCAAATTTTGTAACGGAAAATGGAGAATAACAAGTGACGTCCTATACCTTGATGCTCAATATAGTACCTACTTATAAAGTAACCACAATTTATAAGCACGTAGGTATTTAGATAAACATATTTAATTTTCAAGAAGTAAAGACTTACAAAATGAATAAATTTATATAACGATGTTTCTTACCTGGAATTCCAATTTCGTTACTGATAATCTCCCAGGCGTTTTGCTTGCTTTGTTTATTACTGTAGTATCGCGAATTAACATCATAAATACAAGTATGTTTTTGCACCAACGATATCAGTTTTTCTTCTAAATCCATAGTGGAGTGGTGTCTACTCTTTTAGAATGAATGGACGTCTGGCCTCGACACGCGGAAGTACCCGATCTGATACGAAGAAATACGAAAGCAGCCGATCGCGTGCCGCGGTATCCGTTACGGGCAGACGATCGCATATCGCGGAACACGCCGCAACTCTTAAACTTAGGTCAATCAGCGCGGCTTAATGACAAATACTTTTTATACACTTACATATTTATGTATACTTTGTAGAGTTTTTGTTGTTGTTATTCATTTTTTGAATTACAAGCTAAGTGCTTTTGCAAATGGTCTCCAGATAATTATATTTTAAATAAATAGCTGTCTTAGTATGGAGTGCAAATTTTTAAAATAAATTATGTCCTTCCAAGTAAATAAATACAGTTATAAGACTTACCTCTTTTTTCCTGGTCCATATTGCAGTAGCCCTTTTACAATTGTCAAGTGCTCTAATGTAATTATTCTCCGTTTGATCTAAATTTGTAGCTCGACGGAACAGTGAATACTTTTTCTTTGCATCTGAAGCATGGAAACTTCTAGCATCATCTTGGTTTAGTACTGATATGGGATTGTCTACTTGGATATCATGGGCTAGTATTATAGCATTCACTTCTTCATATTTCTTTGATATGATGTCTCCTGGTAAAAAAGAGGAAGTTACATACTTTAGTGAATGTTCATATTATTATGTATAGAAATGTATTTAATGTATTAGCCTATATTCACTATGAATACAAAATATTATCATAAAGCAAGTATATATTTAAAAACATTCTGAATGCAGAGTTTGTTTGCAATTGGATATCACAAATTAATCTGAACTACATAGCCAGGCAGGAAATCATAGCAATCAGAAATTATGCTATTAAAAAGTAAACTCAAATGAACTAATATATATACCTGCTCTATTCAAAAGTACCAAAATCTTACATCAGAAAATAAAATACAGCCAGTGTTGACGGGAAGCTAGGGTTTAAATAATAGTAATTGTTTGTGTACGTACCAGCTGCGGACTTCACTTTGTAACTGGAGCCCCCCGACACATTGATATGTCTTACAACTGTTATGTAGTCACCATATATGTTGTGTTTGTAAGCTTTTGAACTGTTGTTCTTAATTTTAATCTCGATAGTCGCCGAATTTGCTCCTTTTTTAATGAAAGCTTAAAAAAACAATATTTATGTAATTTTTTATTATGAAATATATGATGTATTTCGTACACAAATATGCCAGTAAGTACGATTGGAGGCAACAGCATTAAAACTCGGTTCTTAGTAAGCAAATGCCGTTCATAGGTCTATGAAGTGTTGTAAACAAGTGTAAAACGATTATGGAAATAGTAATACTCACAGTGTAGATTACTTCCTCTGTTCGTATCAGACGCTCTGCCACCCAAACCAACCACCAACGCTGTTAAAACAGCACTTTTACCACTACCATTGCGACCGACGATAAAATTAACATTTCGATTTAAGTTTACTTTCAAATTGTCGTGACAAAAAAAGTTGCGAACATGAATACTAACGATGGACCCATCAGTATCCTCTTCAAAGATATCAGATGCCATTTTAGATTATAGTGTCTTAATATTATGAGCAATTAGAAAAATTGCGCCAAAAGTTCACACAAACATTGCGAGATTTGTTTATTTGACAGACAGCAACTTTTGGCATTCTTAAAAATGACAGGCTGTCAGAACTTTTCCTCCTATTGTTTTAAAATTCAAAGACTTTGGATTCTTGTTTTAAGAATGAGCCATTAAACTTCTCTTAAAAATGATTGGAAACGAAGACTTATTGTTCTTCATACATCAACCATGATATGGTCTCTGCTTTATAAAGATTAAGTTTTAACATTCCCTTGTTCCCCTTTTTATGAAATTGGTCTGGGTGTTGCTTGGACTTCAATAAATTATTGCTTTAAAAATAGTAGTACTACTACTATTTTTAAAGAACACCCAGACCAATTTCATAAAAATGTAAATGTAGTTTAGCGAACATAATATAGATGCATTTGAAATTACCCTAATGTATTATATAATGTATCTGTGTGGAATAGTGATAGAAAAAAAATTGTTAAACATTTTGAAAAAGGTTATGTCATGGTGCTACCATCCTTATCTAGAAATATTTTCTACTAAAAATAGTAGAAATGAAAATCACAGATAGGCAATAGTAACATCTTTTGAAACGCCATTTTTTACGTTACGAGTAACACGAGAATTTGTGATTTGTTGATTAATTTAGATTAATAATCCAACTGCGTCAATAACTACCTATTACATTGCATAAATTGTAATCGGATGTGTGTACTAACTATTTAATTGAGAGTTACAAAGATCAATATCAAGGTAAACAACTTTCTTCTGACCTAACGTTATTGAATTACCTCAGCAATTTAATGTTATTGCGGTGAAACATGTGTTTTTACATTATTAAAGTGTTTAATTGTTTTATTATTAAACAGAAAATCTAATAAGGTTTCGCGAATCAAATAATCGCCTTCTTTAAAACGTCTGCCATCCTTGAGATCAAGTTTTGTTTTTATTAGGAGGGTAAACAAAACAAATTATTAGAACACTCAAGAACTAGTAGGTTATGCACTGATAACCCTCTAGTGAGCAAGTTTATAATAAAGTATAACTTGGTTAATAAAGAATTATCTAATTTACAGGCTTTCAAAATGAGTGATTCACCTGACCAACCTGAGCCTCCAAAGGATGTAAGTTCTTTTTATCCATTCAGCATTTCGTTTCTGTTGTGGGAAATTCCATACCATTACAGAAATGAAGATCAAACCAACAAAAACAATCATACACATCCTTGAATGACTCATCACTCAATACAAAACTAACAATATTGATTGTAATTTATCAATGATTTTAGATTAGATCATATGTTTTGAGGGTAAACAAACAATTTTAAAATTGACAAAAAAATGGCAACTTTATGCCTTCTTCAATTTGGTATTTAACTGCTTAAAATTAAAAAAAAAATTTGTTAAACATACAGAACTATTTGCGCTTCTTGACAACAGTAAAGCATCATTATAATGTACACATTAGAATAATAAAATATTAAATAATTATGCACTCAGTAAAATAATATGAAAAATGTGCACCTTAAAATTAATGATACAATGATATTACATTCTTATCTAATAACTAGCTGTTACCCGCAGGCCGTCTCCTCCCCTCCTGCTACAAGTATCAAAATATGATCCCATTTGAACATTTAATCAGGAAAAACAATCCTATGTGTTAATCCTGGTTATTAACAATCTGTTTTCCAAGTGTTTCATCTAAATCCGTTCAGTGGTTCTTGCTTGAATGAGGAGGAAACATCCATACATTCAAACTTTTGTCATTATAATATTAGTAGGTTTTGTGTTCATGCTCATAGTTGGAAACAAAGTGATGTTTTGTTATATTGCTGCAATACAAATATGAAATAAACATGCACCCCATTCAAAATAATGTTTTATCATGTGATCATAGTCAAGTAGAAACATTATTTTGTTTATTAGTGTGTTTCAGATTGTATCAATTGTCATGATATTGTTACAGCCGAAAGAGTTGGAGAAATTAGAAGAAGCCAAGCTAAAGGCAAAGTTCCCCAATGCTATGTTAGGAAGAGGCCCTGGGGGACACTCTGCTTTTCTACAGAAGAGGCTAGCAAAGGGGGTAAGTAATTTCTTGTATGCAGTGGCTCCCTAATTGTTGCCGAATATGCTAAACATAATGTTATTTAAAACCTAAACATTAACAATCTGATTACCACCAAATTTTCATTTCCTTTTTATTTTATATTTAAACTTCATAATTTTATTTGACAAAATTGTATCATGTAATTGACAAAAGTCTAATATTGTATAATTTCCTTTCAGCAAAAGTTCTTTGACTCTGGTGATTATCAAATGGCAAAGCAGCGGCCGAGCAACCTGTCGGCGCCTTTCAAGGCCCCCGCGGCGCCGGCCAAGCTGCCCACCGGCGACGCCATCCCCACGCCCGAGACCGTGCCTCTGCGCAAGACGTCCATCATTCAGCCCAAGTTCCAGGCGCCCAGCCAGACCTCCTAGCCCACTGTTCCTGCCGTTGACATCAGGCCGTGTCAATAAATAATATTCCAGAGGGCCTTCACAGTGTCGCCTTCTACAATCATTAGCCTTTTCCTAATTAAATGTATGACTTGACATTTTTACATCACAATAATTATCCAATCTTGTGCATTTCATATAGTTATAGAGATAATGATTGTAGTAGGTTTTAGTTTTTGGGGCATATTTTTATTTTGCTAGTAACGCGTCGCACTTACGCATCGCTTTTATTTTTATGGATGTTAACTTACAATATAGTTGCATTATTTTATTTCTCATCACGTAACATTTTTTCCTAGCACCTCAATGGTATTGACATTGTCATTCGTAATTAGTCTGTGTTAAAATTTAAAGAAAACTTTTATAAGAAGAACTGTTATATTGATGTATAATATTAGGTTATAGTGGTTGTGTATCGGGGATGCGTTTTGCGTGTGCATTATGTCCATATAATGTTATCGTCGTATATAGCCGTACTATATCATTAGCCCTAGGCAGTAGGTCTCGACCAGCATGCTCTATGGAAAATTACGATAGTAAAAAAAGCATTAAGAATAGCCTGTCTTTTAAAATAGTTTGTGTGCTGTTTACTCTGTAAGCAATATTCGCTGCGAGTAGCATAAATTAGCACTTAATAGAGTGTAGACTACTCTTGTACTTGCTAATTAGATGAAGGCCACGCAATATTTTAAATAGCAGTCACATTCTGCATAAACCAGTGTTATAATAATATAAGATCACAGCACCCCTAAAGGGGTTTTCAAGGACTTGTTATGGCATTGTTGTTAGAAAAATAATATTCTCAAATAAAAATACCAGTAATTGTTCTAAAACTTAATGTTTCGTTGATTGTATCAAGCATATTCCATAATCATGCCCATTTCTTACTAATTAGTCACTTGTATCTCTAATGATGTACATAGTATATGTCAGATAACATGTCGGGGAAATATATAAGGGTAACATCCATGTTATAGTTTAGAAATAAACATTTAATCATGGTGTATCGATGTATTTACGTAATATAATATCCCATAACGTAACTTTTCAATGTGATGGCAGTAGAGACCCTGTACATATGCCATAGTACTGAGTAAATAAGTGGAAAAGTACATGAATAAGGATTTAAATTAAGGCATTGGAGTTTAGTTCTGCTCTCTAGTGCGCTAACCACGAACAAGAGCATAGAAGCCATTTGTGCAAGGGTTTTATTTTTATAAATGTGTAGCTCATTTGTGCAAATTTTATATTTATAATGTTCAGTACATTGAAGAAGCTTAGAAGTAATATCTAACAGAATCCGTGTTATTGATTTATTACTAAGCTTTTGTAGTGTACCAACTATTACGATTTAATGCAAATAGTTATATCCACGTAATATCGATGTTCGTCTATAAAATAGCATATAAAGCAGTCTTATTGCGTGTCAATAGCCAGGACGTACAAACCACGAAAATGTTCGCACGAGAGTGATATGTGTATGGATTTAAGGAATGTTGAGGGAGATAGCTACTATTAAATTAAAAATAAATTCTTGGTAAAAAAGCATTTGTTTTATTCAGACTGTGCGTGTTTTAGGTAACGTCTATATCGACATAACATAATATTCGAGTAAACAATGTTAACAAAAATGAGATTAAGAATACAATAATAAATGGCACTTGTTAAACAAAAACTTAAATTAACAACCGAGGGTACATCATCCTAACGTCGCTCAACACACTCCTTTGGAATTCCTTGCAGTGCGGCCGATCCTGTCTTGTTAACATATTATTTCCATCTTCATTTATCCATTAGTGTTATATTTGACTGCTCTCTGGAAAGAAAAAAAAGTATAATAAGTTCATGATTTAAATACTCCCATCTATTTGGATAATTGAAAGGAAGGTTAACAATCGTGGTTCATATTTATTCACTAACACCTAAAGTTATTCTCAACTGATATATTTTAGTGGATTTGATTTAGTCCTTTTGTCTCTCTAATGTAAAAGAACAATAGAGTTTATTGTTCTTTTACATTAGAGAGACAAAAGGACACGGCAAGATTGTTAACCTTTCCTAAACCAGCGGAATAGGCATATCGAAATCATTGTGCATATACACAGTACCTGGATTCCAATGCACGTAGTCTGGTGTGGCGGCAGCCTGGTACTCCTGCACGAGGTCGTCTACGACGCCGCGCGACTCGTCGAACTCTTCCAGTGATTCCTTGAACATCGGCTCCTTACGGAACACCTCTAAGAAAGCCTCGCGCTTGCGCAACTTGTCAAACTGCTGCAGGCATCTGTCGAACAACTAAACACGACTATTTGTTAAATTACTTGGAAGAACGAAGTTCATCTCATCCTTATTTTGTGTGTTCCGTAAACAAAAGGGCTAAATGGATAGACAGACTAAGCCATAGTAATTTTCACAGATGTTGATTTACACTATTTTTTTCTTCTAAAAAGCTATGAAATTCGTATTTGTTGGATACCTACACAACAAACATTTGTAACTTGATAATGGTAAGGAACTCTTCGTGCGTTTTTTAACTATTCACAGTTAAGCGCTGATTATTATAATAGGTCACTCCAGTTTGTGAAACTACTAAACTATTACCAGAACAGTAATTTGTGGCATAGTACACTCACGGAAGAGATGTTGGTGTGGTTGGCGAGCAGCAGGCCGGACACCTTGTGCGAGGCGTGCACGTAGGGCGAGCGGCGGGAGAGCGCCACCTGGATGGAGGCGGGCCCCCACGGGATGAAGGCGGCCAGCTTGCGCTCGCGGATGCGCTGCAGCGACTTGTGCACCTGCGACGGGTCCACCTCGCCCTAAGGAACGAAGGATTTCAGATATATACTAGCTGATTCTGTGAACTTCGTGCTGCCGAGCTGATAAGTCATGTTTCTGACCTGACCTCTCTCGATTTTGTGACCTGTTTAGGATATATCTAATGCTCCGAAAATAAAATAAAAGTTTATATTTTAAACTGTAGTATTAATCTATAATTTTCTCCTGTTTGTACCTGGGAAAATTTTAGAAGGAATTAAAAAAAAAAGCACCAAGCTTAGTGGAAACATGCATTTTTACCTGTATAATGTTCAATATTGATATGTAACAGTGTTGGTTCGTTCTATCCGGACTGAGTGACACCATCATGTTCTTTGGTTGGAGTAGCCTCTGCATCACATCGAGGACTGTAGTTTTTCTAATCTTTGGCGCCTGAAATTATGAGTTACTTAATTTAAAATTTCTTTACATAATCATGGTTGTCAAAACAATTGTAGGAACAAACTTTTTCTTTATATATATACAACACCGAAAAATATTGTTTTACATACCCTGGAAAACAAAATTTTATGTTGCATGAAATGTTTGCTTTATAAAACCTTTAGTTAGATCTTAGTATTCTGAGTATTGACAAACTTACAGTATTTAGTTCGTGGTCAGCTGTGAGCGGCGTATACCCGGTCATGAGGAAGTGTAGTCGGGGGGTCGGTATCAGCGGCGCCACTAAGCTGATTAGATCGTTGTTCATGTATGACGGATACCTGTATGCGAAAACATCAATGTATAATATTAGCAAACATCATAAGACTTTTTAGCTTTGTCTAATGTTGCTCAAAAATAAAATTAATGGTTGGTCCAAATAAGTATCACTTGCCGGGTCGACTATCGAATACGTAACGCCAATGCGTATCGGAATGGAGGGCCTCCCCTCCTTAACGATAATCTTTTCATACATACGTGTACAGTCATTGGACACATAAGTATATAGCTGGACCCAAATTCAAATCGCTATATGCATTAACAAACTGAAGAATAAACTTGAAATATACACTAAAATTGTTTCTTTTTAAGTCATACATCTAATTACCTAAGTGTAGCGGTGCTGGCGCTCATGATAGTAGACACGAGGGTGTTGATCTGTGCGAAGGACGGGTTCTGTATGTGCAGACGGTCACTGGCGATGCGGTTGAGTGCAGTATTGTCCAGAACCATCACACAGTCTGCGCTCTCCGTCAGCCGCTTCAGTGTCAGCAGCGAGTTGTAGGGCTGGACAACTACGTCACTGTGAAGTTTTATATTAATCAGGAGGAGGAAGTAAAGTCATGCAATGTTATGCAAAGAAATTTACGACATAATGGGAAATGTGTTCTAACACCGCGAAGGTTTGTTATAGAAAGATGCCCTTAACCAGATAAGGTAAAGTGGTATAAATAACGGCGATTAATTTGAGATCAGTGATTGCATCCTCCTCATCAGCGACTTAAAAAAGTTGCAGATTTGCCTGAAGGTAAGTTTGAAAATAACGGTATTCCACCGACACCTGCTTTTTATCAGTCATCAACGAGCACCACGCGATCTATGATCATTGAACATGCTTCGCTCGTTATACAAGATATTATTGTTTTGCCAAATACGAATATGAACGTATTTAATACGACTGGCGCGAATCTATAAATGTGTAATGCTTTAATTGATTTGCCCGACCATCGCGTGAACACCATTTTTGAAGTTCAATGTCATTTGTTTCAAACAAAGACTCACTTATCTTAACTTAGTTAGTTATCAGAATTAAGAATTAAAGAAATGAAATTTTTTAGTGCTGCTTTTTTTTGTTACATGATTATCTATTTTAGGAGTAAAAACAAATTACTTTATTATAGTTTTTACACCTAGGCTTGGTTAGGCATCATGAGTAGCCCTAGTACACAATAGAAAGAGGACCTCAAACTGCTTACCTTATTTCATCCAAGTTAGGGAAGACACTGTAGGTCTGCACCAGTTTCTTAGGGAACCTGTCTGATAGATGTTCCAGGATGTATGAGCCCATGCCAGAGCCTGTTCCTCCCGCAATAGAGTGGCACAACACAAAACCCTGTGGAGTCATATTAATTATCTCCTTATAATGAAATTATTGACTTATATATGTAAATTTTTAATTTTTAACTTAGATAATATCTATTATATTACATGTTCAATGTAATATCATGTTCGGAATTATTAAAATGAATACAAGAGTAGCTTGCATCAATATATTATGGTCTTATGTCTCCTTCAGAAGCAATAGAAAACATTAAATGCTTTTACTTGTTCAAACCCACTCATTATTTAAAGGATCTGGATCCAATGATATTGAATTAAGCCAATCAAAAAAATGTCCTTGATTGTGACCTTTAATTTTATATTAGTTCAATTCATGTTTTATTGGTTCTTATAATGTTAATGGGTTTAGTAAAAAATATTATTGGATCAAATTGTGATTGTGAGAAAAAGTAATTTTAAGCTAATTTGTACTTTACCTAATAATTAAAAATAATTACCTCCAAATTGTCACTACCGTCAGCTTCCCTGTTAATAATGTCAAAGACTTCTTCATTGAGCTTCTCGCCTTGGGCATACCCAGAAGCCCAGTTGTTACCAGCACCACCACCATGCTTGGACAGGTACACATTCTCAGGATTGTATAACTGAAAAGGAAGGCTTGTTAAGTGCAGAGTCCGGTTAATAATTCAGTTACAGAGATCATTATTGACATGATTCTTTAACTTTAGTAGGCCAACAAACTTGAATATGGAATATGAGAAGACCAAAGGTATGAAACATGAAATAAATAGTGAAGAGATAAATTCCTTCTATGGAGTAATTTCTTTGTTTATAAACAAAATGTCATTTTTATATTGCAAGCAAGTGGGAAGAGCTTCCGACCTTTGCATACGGGGAGTTCATGATGGTGTGTATGACTCGGGGCTCCAGATCCAGCAGCACCGCCCGAGGTATGTAATGATCATCGTCTGCTTGGTAGAAGAATACATCTTTTCGATCAGACCCTGCCGACGCATATTCCTCAAGGATTCCCTCCGGAGAAATCCCATGTTCTATACACAACTGCTTCCAGAACTCGAAACCAACTGTTATTAATTAAACATTATTGTGATTAAATGAGAAACAAATTTAAAATAACTGATAATTTTCATGTTTTTAAAACTCACTTTGATTGCCACATTGGCCGAGCTGCAAAGTTATCATTTCACTAGGCATCTTGAAATTGTTTTCTTTACAATTATATGGTAACTAGCAATATCCTAATCTTCACTTTATTTTTCAAATCAACATAAACAAATCCATGAGCCGCTGTCGCCCATTTAATTAGCAAATACGTTCGCAATCGGCTGACATGAAAATAATTATTGGCTTAGACACTTGTTATTGGATGAAACGAATATTGACATGATTATACACCAATCAATGAAGAGATAATTTGTACTGGTAACAGTGGTAACAGAAAACGGATATGTACTTTTTTACTGCGTTCATTTTCGTCGTGAGAAGTTAAAGTTTAACGTAACAAAAATTATGACATCGATTAAATTAATTTAATAAATCATAAAAGCCCTCAGTAAAATAAACATTAATTTTGTTTTAAAGAAAAATAGATTTCAACAGAGGAAATTAATGGGGCTGTGCACTGAACGCGACATAACTTAAACTTCAATCAGGACGGCTCAAACAACTTAGACGTCAAAGTCGTCAAAGTTTTCGTATAAAGTTTCGTGGAATAAAAAATAATAATTTATTTTCGCAAGTAAAAATAGTAGTAAGAAGTACAAAAACTTTATTTTTACTACATATGCGTTATTTGTAATATTTAAATGCGAATTTCATTCATAAATTTGCTGTAAAGTGCTCAAGGTAGGACCTATGGTCATAGTTGCTGGCCTTCGATTAACATATTTCCCAACTTTGTTGTACACAGCCTACGATGTCAGTAGTTTAATGAATTAATGTCGTGGGTGTGATTTTTATAACCACAAGGTTTTAAACCTTCTATCTCAAAGTGAATTGTAGAATAAAGTCATGAATACTAAGTGCAAACTGTTCTAAAGTTACGGAATATACTTCCGGAGTATCACTTATATAATAAGTTATTTGCATAAATAAATAACGATGACCGCTTGATATTCACTATGAATACATAAATAAAGTTTTTACTTTATTGTTCGCTTTATTAACTCTTGTAATTGATCATTTAGAATTGGATTGGCCCCGAAACTAGGTGCGAGCAATCACAATGCCGCGCAAATTACTCAAGTTCCTCATAGTGTTTGATAACACGTCATTGTTATATTTTCCTGGGCAATTCTTGTCTGGGAAAGTTTTGATGGAATTACAAGATGACACACCTGTGTTAGGTAAGTAATTATTACCTTAAAGTACTTACGCAAATGTCTCCATAGAGATTTGCAATCTTATTGTGTACCTGCTTATGTATGTAGGTGTAATTACTGCGACCTGTGCATCACTTGAGTATTTTGTACAAGACCATTGCTTTTAACATATTTAATTTTATAATCAGGTCATGCATTGAAATACTGAAGTAAAATTTAAAACTACTTAATTTAATGATCATAATAAAGTTTACTTGTAATGATCTTCAACTCTTGTTGGATACAGGTCTGCACTTTCATGTGATTGGGGAGGGTGTGGTGCGAGTTGGCTCAGGAAGGCATGAGAGACTGTTTGACAAAGAGAACTACATAGACTTCAGGATGAGACTGCTGGGAGAACCAGGTAATAGCTGGAGAATTGTTTAACACCTACAATTGAATATTTTATTATTAAATTCTATATACATATACACACCAGAGTGCTAGTCCTAATAAACACTAAACATAAAAATTGGCAATATTAATAGACATTTTATAAACTATCTTTTAAAGTATTGTGTTTAGAAAGCTTTAATTTATTAATAGGTAGTCACATAAACAAATCAAAGCAAACAAAATGTTGTAATAGTCTGTGAGTTATTAACTATACACATATTGCATACATAAAGCATTGTTAATTAATGGTCTACAAACAATTGAACGACAACATGGTATTGTGTAAGCAACTTTGTGTAGAGTTATGTATTCAGTAAATAAAACGTTGGCAACAATTGTCCTATTAGCATACTTAATTTGTCACACTTGGGGCCCTTTGAATGGAACACAGTTAAATCAACAATTGCTATTAGGAGTAGCTCCGCACTCACATGCACGTAAATTTTCATACATAAGGAATATTTACTACTTTCGGAAAAAATACGATTTCCGCAAACACTTTACTTAATAATCGCGTGTTCGTACTCAAGTAAAAATTCGTTACGATAATGGATATCCATTATTAAGAGGTGAACGAAAAGGCTAATTTCAAATTAAGTAGTAATAACACGTTTTTATTTAGGTTAAGGTAGAATATTTACAAACATCATCTTAAACGCAGGTCACGGCACATCGATCCTGTCGCCCGGCATCCACAGCTTCCCATTCAAACTGGGGTTGCCAATGGGGTTGCCCTCCACATTCCTCGGCACTCACGGCTGGGTCCAGTACTACTGTAAGGCAGCACTGAGAGAACCCAACGGACTGACCCACAAGAACCAACAGGTCTTCATAGTAATGAACCCGATCGACCTGAACTTGGAACCACCAGTTTTGGCTGTAAGTAAAAAAAGGAATTGTAGTTTTATACCTATGTAACTAATGAATTACACCAACGCACCACTTATAATGTAGGTCACGTTCAATCAAGCAGGACATCGGAGCAACTATGTATATTTATTCAATCTTTAATGGTCTGTGGGTTCTTATAAACTGTTCTCATTTCCGATATATCGCGGAATAGTCCTCATTATTGACAACTAGGCATGTATTAGTATCTTTAAAACTCAACAACGAATCGCGATAGAAGCATCTGCGTTATATCTGGTGATGGCGACGGAGCGTATCTATTGATGCGGGTTTGTTTGTATGAACTCATCCGCGACATGTCGGATCGGCCTCGAGCACTACGTGTGGTGTTGCAGCAACAGTTCGAGTGCAGCGTGGAGCACCGGCTGGGCGTGGGCTGCGTGGGCGGCGGCGCCGTGGCCTGCGGCGTGGCGCTGGACCGCGGCGCCTACGTGCCCGGCGAGAGCATCGTGCTCTGTGCCACGCTCACCAACAACTCGCGGACCACCATCAAAGCCACGCGGGCGGCGCTCACTGAGGTACACACACACACACACATCACATACACACACACACACACACATCACACCCTCACACACATACGCATAAATACGTGTGACGTTTTGTTTTTCACCTTTCCATCAATATAAGGTTTTTTTCACCTTTGTCTTGCAGACGATCCAGTATTCGGCCCACGGCAAGGTTGCAGCGAAGGAGGTCCGTGAGCTAGCAGTCCTGTCGCACGGCAAGACGCGCGCGGGCCACACGGACACGTGGCGCGGCGAGCTGCTGTACGTGCCGCCGCTGCCGCCCACCAACCTGCGCGGCTGCCATCTCATCTCCGTGCACTACGACGTCTTTGTGAGTAATCTGCCCAGGCCGGGCCCATACCAATAGTCGCGCTCTATTCTACACCGTATTACATTATGATTCGAACCCTTTCAACTAAAGCCTGAGAATAAATCAAACAGAATGCTTTATCTTTAGACCTTGTGGACAACTCATACCCGTACACTTTTTATTTTGCCATTCTTTACTTTACGAAGTTTAACATGAAGGCGTGACCAGAATATTTTTTTATATTCCAGTTTATAATCGAGCCAAAGAGTTTAGAGAAGGAGGTGAAGCTGCAGCTGCCGATCCTAATAGGAACCTATCCATTCCGGGAGGAGGGCGAGGAGCCGTCCCCGCCCACCCACTACCCCAGTACACTGCCCATCTTCCGCGCCTGGCTACACGACAAGCCCGCACACTGACACAAGCACACACACACGCATGTACTTATGTTAACACCACATAACGCTTCACAAACGGACTGTCAACACGCACACACATATAGCAAGAGTATGTATAGTCATTGACAAATAAATTATGTATGCAAACATTGCAAACGAAAAACGACTTCCACTTTCAAAGCAAGGTTTTACCAATGTTTGCCTGATACCGTTTTCAGTGATACATCCTTATTCGTATAAGAACACGGTTCAGAATAAAATGAACTATGTTTTGACACTCCGTTTGTACTTTTGAAAATACAGGTTAATATATCGCGCTATTCAGCAAAGTTGAAAAACTATTATTATTATTGAGAAACTCAATTATACTCATGGCACAGAGGTTCTTAATAAGTAAAATATATTGTATAGGCATTAACTAAGAAGTTTTTTGTAGCTATTGCGATATGTACCTCCCACACAAACACACAACACACTGCATTTTTATAATTAAGACTCGTAGTGCCAATTACTTCGGGACTGAATCATGGAGTTTGTGAGTACATACTTGACTTAAGGTAACTAGCCAGCCTTAGATAAACATTTCTTACCGTATTCACTGACTGAGCACCTCAATAAAAGACGGTAAAAGCATTATAGAATAAGACCAGAATATACGAATTTAGAAAATGGTCACTTTGACATAAGAACGAGAATTACTCAGTACTAAGAATTTTACGTGCTAAACAACGAACATTTCGGCACAGTGAATTACTACATACTAACTGTATAAGTATCTAAGGCAGCTTATTATAATACGTGTATTGTAAGAAAAGTTATTGCATTCGCTAGATTTGTATAGACATATCAGTAAGCAAATACAGAAAGAATGATAATACATTTAAAAATTGTACTTAAAGTTTATATGAACGGCTTTTGTCGTTTACGAAAAAGTCGACGCTTAGCGATATCATACGAATTACATTTTTTTTTATTGGAAAGACTGTAGTACAATGTGGGTATTGGCAGAAGTAATTAATATTAATACGGAGACAAGCAAAATAACAAAAAAATATACACTGCCGTAAATTTAGAAATAATATTTTTTTATTAACTGATACTAAATATAAATCAGTCAGTAATCTTATAACTGAGGTATTAAATTAATATTTAAACTTATATTACAACCGCCGAAAGGTATAATAAGCGTATTATCCCGAATGCCGAGAGAATTGTTTTTTAATGTTGTATTCTTGTAAGGAGTTTCGGAGAAAGGAATCTCAAGTTGTATGACTTGCACAATTTAACTCAGAATTCAGTTGGACTACTATAATTAGTGCCATTTTATCTTCATAATAATTGTTAAAATTGAATCTGATGTGTAGTTTAATTCCTATTGTCTAGACGTTTGGTAACAATGTATATGTACTAATGGAAATGTATATAACTAACCTGTGATATACCGATCCGTCCATTTAATGTAATTTTATACTTATTATATTTTTATAAATATTTACCTATTACTACATATTTTGTTTTATTTATACCTGAAAATAATACTTTTTATCAGAATCAAGAATTAGTGGTGAAATAAAAGTCGTGTGATTACTTGAAATAGTGTATTTGCATTATCACACTGCACTGAAATAAGAGTGTTCATCGGTTGTTGCTCTGCCGAGATTGTTCCCAATAATTACAAGCAGGATCATGTCAAGCCACCGTTTGATGTCTTTTTATAATTTGTGGAGAAATATTACATTATTCACAAATATATAAACTAATCACTACACGCATCCATATACAATATCACATTTCCAATTCCAACTCTAGTTGATGATTTCAATTTGAAACATTTCAGTTCACAGCAACACACAGGGGTGTCGGGTATACAGGCATCACCATTTCATAAGTGCATCGAGAATATTATAAAACTGTATTACACTATTCCGGAGCCAAGTTTACTACTTGAACGAGTGACGTCATGTTCGAGACTTAAATAGGGAACTGTGTCCCGGACCGGCCCGCTCCGGCCCGCTCCGGCCTGGCGCGGGTCGCCGGCGCCGCCCGCTCCGGCCTCTGCACACACTCACTTATGTCGCACTACTACACGAGAACACGCGCCTTTAAACAACATTACATATTGACTAAACTGATCGTTTATTGAATAAAATGTTCGCCCGACAGCCTTGTCCACACAGTGCACATGCACATTCTACTATACAACATTTGGTTCTACAACTTGCACATACATAACATAACATAGGCTCAACACAACATGTACCCTACTCAGAGAGTACAGTTTGCGATGGAACATGATTTTGGGAAATTATAAATTTGATGGCAATTGGTAATCTGTATTCAGTCCAAAATTACACCATCGCAAACTAGGAACTTCATAAATGTATAGATACAACGATCATTAGAAAGTGAAAAATGTACATCAGAACCCATACTTAGGGTGATATCAGTTGTATGTATAAATAGTTGAAGGATTTTATTGATATAAAGGTGGAAACATACTACGTACAGCAGTGTCAGCCTAACCTTGTGTATTTACTGTGGCCTGTGGTACATAAAAAAACACGATTACATGCCATCCCAAGTGACAACGATCTATTTCGTCAGCCTTTTGACAACATTCCTGTTATTAAGGTTTTTTTTTTGACACTCAATAATAATTTTTGGAACAATTCCTGTTCATTAGCAAATGCTGATCAGTCGCGAGGCACAACGCGGTGTTAACGTTTTGTATCACTGCACCTTGTCTTGATATTATAAGATACCATTGATTTTTTTAAGGTAGTTGGAATCTTCACTGTGTTCCTTCACCGTCCTAGCAAGTGATCATTTCTTTATATTAATACGCAGAAGAATACGAAAAGACATTTTGGGTTTGAATCCACCGTGACAATCCAACGTTATCACGTCACGTGGGCATGGGGCAAATCGGGAGATCGACACGTGAAGACGGTGGCTCGTAAATAGTATGTTTCCATCTTGAGGTACAGTGTAATGAATAATGTGAAGACTGGCAGAATGACAATTGAAGGTCGAACGAACAATGCCTGCGTTAAATTGGCAAGTGTTTGTAAGCGGACATAGGCAGCTAGCGGCGGGCGGGGCGGGCGGGGCGGGCGGGCGGGCGGCGGCGCTAGGCCATCTTGTTGGCGAGCGCCAGGTGCAGGCAGGCCAGCTGCGCCGTCCACTTGTCCAGCGCGCCGTAGCGGGCCGCGCCGCGCGCGCTGCCCACCAGCTCCAGGACAGAGTTCACCTGGTCGATGCGACCGCTGATCGTGCTGCGGGGGGGGGGACAACTATTAACACTACCCTAAATCTAATTACGATCACCTTAGAATTCAGTGTGAACATTTATTGGTAATTTATACTCACGAGCGTGAAGCACGTGAGTATAAATTACCAATAAGATTAAATCACAAGTTGTTCTCATGATGAGAAAGAGAAAAAATCGGCTTAGCACTTTGCTGACACCTTAATAAGTTATTCATATTTTGTAAAAAAAGGGGTCAAAGAATATGCATTTAAAATGGGATAAAATGCTCCAAGATACTTGAAATACCTTGCCTGCCCTGCCTACCCTGCCTTTTGATGACTCCACTTACACTTAAAAATTGTTTATGTGGCTCCTTAAAACACCTTCTATTATATAGATCTTAAAAATACCAAAAAACACAATAATACTCACTTATCTAAAATACAGGTGACCAGTAAATTCTCGACTTCTTTCTCATCAATGTTGAGTTCCTTAGATATAAACGGTATATGAATCCTAGTGTATGGCCCGATCAGTTTGATCAGGACCTGCGTTCTGATGTTCCTGAGCAGGTCCTCTATGTGTTCTCTGATAAATGGGTCGTCCATTATGTTATTCCTGTTGTGTTTTAGTATGGACTCGAAGTCGTTGATATCATTGTTCTGATACGCCATCACGAGGTTCGTCATAGCTAAGATCTCCGGATCGTTTTTATAAGGCTTCGCCTCTTGCGAGTCGAAGGGATTGATGCCTGATTTCATAAGCCTGTGAAACAATAAAATGCATTATATGGTAAACCACGGTAGGGTAGGTAAAAGATCTCATATACTCTAATAAGTAAATTAGTGTAACACTTTTACACACACGTTATACACAATTAGTATAACGTTTTTAGATACAATTATAAAATTCTGAGTTACTCACATATTAGCTAAAACGAGGTATTTCAAGCAGGTCGTCCGCCTTGGACTTCCAGATTCGTCGTAATTCTTAAACGCTTCAAAGAAGTCTGTATGAGCCTTTTCGAACTCTCCCTCGCGAAGGTGCATTTTACCACCGCATTCTAAAAGACATTATTATGCATCAACATGCTTCATTTTAGACACAAATACGTCCTTTTAAAATCATCACACTTACCTCTAATAACACCCATAATGAGTGGATGTGGAATAGCAGACTTGATGTGCAATGATTGTTCATAGAGAGCCTTCAGCTTCTTGTTGTTCTTCTGTGCGGTGTACATTTGGATCTCGAGCGCGTATATCTCGAGCAGCTGCGTGCCCTTCTTGAGGTCGTCCTCACCTTCATCCGTCTGATAGTAAATGATAGAAATACGAATTAAAAATGATTTGAAGGAGAAAAACATAAATGATTGATTAGCATGGAAAAACATGAAAAGGCTACATTTATATCAGAGACGAGGTAACGACGTAGGCAAAGGCCGAGTGAAACTGGGTGGGGATTTCTATCAAAGCTGTGCGAGAAAAATCTGTCGCAAGAGCATGTAGCTGTGTTATGAAAAATTCCGTCGATGGACTGGCTGGTGCAGTTTGTCGTAAACCTAAAAGTTCCTAGCTTGGTTTTTTAAGCTAAAAATATAGCTCCGCTGAGCCGTTTCCACCAGAGCCGAGTTGATAGAGGTAAGGTAAATTAAACAATTCTAGTTATTTAGAAACATCTCAAGCTATGTAGATCTCTGGTGGAAACGCAAGCTAATAAGTATAACTTTTCGAGTTTTTGTGAATAAAAGACCATTTAAATTTAAATACTTAATATTTTTAGTACCTGACTAGAATACATCTAGGGAACATAATTATACAATTGAGGGTAGAGTTCTAAAATACTCAAAAACTTCATTCAAAGTAAAGAACTTTGGCCTGAATAGATAAAGGGAATAATGAAATGACAGTGATGATAAAAAATTATACTACAACCTGTATAGTAGAGCTCAGTAACATACATCAGTGCTTACCTGACAGCTTTGATGTAGTTGCTTTAAGATCTTGGCGAGTTTATTAAAATCTCCTCGGTCATAGTACAGTTTGCCTAACTTTGTGTTTGTCTTAAACCATAGCCTATCATTCTTGGCATCCTTTAGAGCTTCTAATGTTGTTTCATAGAAGTCTTGTAACAATTCCATCTGTGGATAACAAAAAACATCACTAGGGTATTAGATGGGTAGGATGAAATGTTTTGATTCTGTGGAAATATGATAAAACTTAATTACAAAGGTAGTTTCATTGATTGCAAAATATGCAACTAGGTTGAGAAATCTTAATAGCCCATTACTCATACCAATGTTGAGTATTTTTATAATATAAATATGGAGTGGACATACATTTCTAGAAGTAGATATATAATCCAAAATAGAGTTGATAGACTTCTCGGAATGGTTCCTAGTGACTGCACTCTTGATGTATGTTAGCAGCTGTTTGTATCGAGACATCATTTCTGTGAAATTACCCTGAAATACAACAATCACATTGTAAACTGCGTAGATAGATATTGTTTTGGATTGTGTTTTAAATGTGATTTAGCTTGATATAAAATATCCTCGAAACTAATAAATCAAAACAAAAAACCCATGTTTTTTGGTGCATTTACTATAATATAAACATTGATTCGAGATAAATAACGTATGAAGAGGTAAAAAAGCAAATAGAGATTATTACATTATTAATTCACTCTTTGAACTGTCGTGTAGAATCTTACCAATTTAAAATTAATTTTGATCATCTGTTTGAGAGCTTTGAAGCCCCATTCCCCCTTGTCCCCTCCCTCGAGTTCGAGGACCTTTTGGAAACTAAGCAGAGCTGCTTGCGGCTCATCCTCTTTCAAGGCTTTGCTATTGTAGTATTGATTCTCCAGATCAACATCTGGCTCTGAATTGCTGTCCTCTGAGTATTCCTGCAGAAAACCATACAACATTTAGAATTATACAGTGCACTTGTGAATATTTTTACAAATAAACGTTAATCTAACATTATCATCGCCAGCTGTAATCATGACTGACTGAGAATAAAGCTATGAAAACGTAGGATTTGAATAACTGGCAAGAAGCAATGTAATTGGACCAGAATAAACTGTATTGGACATTAGACTGCAATTGCATTAAATTTTCATACTTTAAACAAAAAGAAAGGTTAACAGCTACAAATTTTGGAATAATCGCTAAAACGTCACCCTACACAAAAACATTACCAAATAGCTATTGGACAATTAACAACATACCAGGCCATAATCCTCTTCTTCCTCACACATATAATCATCATCATTATCCGACATAATTATTAAATCTTCCTATTTATTTATTTCACAATTTCACAATGTACAAAAGCGTATTTTTAAGAAATTGTTATTTTCCCGAAATGACATGAACGAGAACGACATGACAGTAATGACACACCGGGCAAGGGCCTTTCGAAGCATACAGATTATATAAAATAAAACTTAATTAAGTATTCCAATACAAAGCACTTTTGCTCGGAATTATAAATAATGCTAGTGTGTCATGCTAGTAATCATTTTTGAATCATCCTTTGCACGCTTTGTAGGTATTTAGCCTAGCGTCAATATATACGGTCCGTGGTTTATCTTCTTAAACCTGGTTTAAGCTGCTTCTTTTTCATAAACCTACTTTAAAACTTACTTTAAGGTTGAAATAGTTGTTTTGATTCGAAGCCTGTACTAGAAACTCGTTATTAAATCATAGCCGCATGGGAATAACGCAAGATCATAGGGCACTTGTCGAGACTTTACAGGCCTCCAATGAGAGCAAAGATAAAAGCTACATTACAAAATTTTATTCACGGCCGCTTTTTATATTCAATCTCAAGCTCTAATTTACGGATCCACATTAGTACTTGAATCCATTTTCTACTTACCCTTCACACTACCCTACGGGGTTCCGGCTTCCAATCTTATTTAGACTAATAGCCCTTCAAATTATGGAACTAAGGTGCGATGTGCTCTTAAGTTCAAGAATTTGAAGGGCTAAACCCTACGTGCAGACTGCACCTAAGTTCCTACAGTATTTGAAGGGCTTTTTTTTAATGGCTATGGAAGAACTTGGACCGACGACGTGAGAGCAAAATTTGCGTAATTATTATTCATAGTAGGCATGCGACGGACTAATGCGTTCGAAAAGCTAGGTCTAAGCCTACGTTTACGGCGCGGCGCGGCGGCGGTTTGAATCGAGTGCTGTCGCACGTTCAGACGACACTCCAAGCCATTCGATTTGATGTTCCCCACCTAATATCATTTGACTTCAGGATAGGCCTATCGAGGGAGCGCCGATTTATCACCTGCAAATTTATTTACGTTGCCAAGGGTTGGAAAGGCGGTTGTCATAGATTTTCAGTAAGGCCTGATCTAAGGCCCGGAGCTTTTTTAACGCGCGTTAAAAAAGCTCCCGTGCGAATCAGGCCTAAATCGTAGGAACTGACCCGTTTTGCATCATACAATACAATTGCCTGATTATTTCTTCACACTTTGGTTACTAAAGTTACTTTCTAACTTATATATTTAATTAAATCATGAGAATATGATAATATTTAATTAAAAATAAAAAACCTATGAAAAACTTCAGTGAAATTAGTTAGTAGCAGTTAAATTCAGTAATGGTCAGTAAAATTAAACTTGCTGAGTTTAGTACCCCGTCAAAGATACAAATGAAAATAATTAAAGTTAAAAATATAAAAACGTTTTCAATTATAGTTCTACTTATAGAAATTGTAATGAAAGAATATGCAACGCGAAGATAATAAAATTACAAGTTGTGGGATTCACTAAGAAGATTATCAACTGTTCTCATAAAGACTCTCAAACTAAAAAATATTGTACAATTTTAAATCAAGCGACTTTACCTTCTTTGCATTCCTTGTTTTCGATTGGTTAAAACCTATAGCCAATAGGAGAACAGATAAACATTATGTAGTTTTGGAGGGAAAGATAATAAGTGATAAATAAGTGTATGTGGCGAATATAAAACACACCTACTGTGATTATAATATAGGTAAGTAGTTGTAAATTAATTGAAATAGAACAATCTTATTAATAACTCTTTACATTTTGTTATTATTTTAATGCCGCTCTTTTCAGTTTTCCGGCTTGTGAGTGGACAATGACCTTTTGAACATATGGTCGTTCCGAATCCTGATCAAAATTCTCAGTTTCACAAAGCTACATAAAAAGAATAAATCAAACATTTTTGTCTCACGTTTGGTAAACATAAGAAACAAATTCATTACTATATAAATAAGTATTTGATTAGACTGAGATATTTTCGTTAGATTTTGTAAATATTTTTGTTCTGATATTTCTAAGTTTGTGTACAAATTAATCATGTAGTAAGATTCGGAACAAAACCACCATAACATTGGAGGGAAATTGAATCCAGTTAAAATAGCTGCGAGTTGCAACCTGTTATTTTGTGATAGGCGCGCTCTGTGTTAACCTGTAAACATATTCGGTGATACCTTAGAATTATTTCTATAATTTTGCAAGACCATATCAAACTTAATTCAACAAAATGCCCCCAGCACAAGACCCAATAAACAAGGAGAACCTCCACAACGAATTTGGCAAGAACGTCAACATAAAGGTTGGTAATTCTGTATGTAATTATTGGTTATAATATATTTTACAGTAAAACATTCATGGATTTTAACGATTTTGGTTGATTCCAGTCCCCAGTCAAGAACAATGTTTTGAGCCTTCGAAATGATAATGTAACTGAAGAAACTATGGAGGTAGAAGCCGAAAAAAATGAGGTGGCCGTGTTTGACCCACAAAAGGAGCCCCTTCTGAGGGACAACCCGCGTCGCTTTGTGATATTCCCTATTCAGTACCCTGACATCTGGGAGATGTACAAGAAGGCTGAGGCTTCATTCTGGACTGTGGAGGAAGTGGATCTATCTAAAGTATGTCACCTGTTTACATTTTGTTTGTTTACACCGCACCTGGCCTGGCAGTGTCTAATCTAGAAGTCATTTGTTTTCTTCGCTCTTTTGTCTTATTTAAATGACATGTTAATATAAGAGGTTATGTTTTCTTGCAAGTAGTCTTATCTGATTAACGGGTTATTTAAAGACCAATCTTCTAAACTTGACGCTTCAGAGGCTTTAATATGCTTTTCAATACATACCTAGTTATTTATATACCCAACAGAGGCTTGATTCAGTTGAAATGCTAATATTGTGAAACATGTAATTTTTGAATATTGTTGTGAAATGCAATAATGTAACATTAGTATTTTTTATAGTAAGTATAACACTAATTAAATGTACACAGGACTTATCAGACTGGGAGACACTGAAGGACAGTGAGAGGCATTTCATCAAGCATGTGCTGGCATTCTTTGCTGCATCAGATGGCATTGTCAATGAGAACTTGGTGGAGCGCTTCTCCCAAGAGGTGCAAGTGACTGAAGCTCGGTGCTTCTATGGCTTCCAGATTGCCATGGAGAATGTACACTCTGAAATGTACTCTCTACTTATTGATACATACATCAGAGACCCTAAGGAGAGGTAAGTTGACTGAAAGGCAATTTTTTTTCAGTGAACTGTAAATGCAGTAACTTATCAGATGCTTAGTTTGCTAAATACAGAATATATGTAATACTATCTCTCCCTTTAGCATCTTGATACACAATAGATGTTTGTAACAAGAACTTGTGATCTTAGTCATAATGGTCTATTGTAAAACAATGCAGTACTTTCATAGGTATACTTAACTGGTGTGTATGAAGTAAAATAACACTCAACTGTTATCTTTAATTACTGTTATCATACTATTTCCTTATACAGAGATTTCCTGTTCAATGCTATTGAAACCCTGCCTTGTGTCAAGAAGAAGGCCGACTGGGCCCTACAGTGGATAGCCAGCAAGTCAGCTACATTTGCAGAGCGCATCATAGCATTTGCTGCTGTTGAAGGAATATTCTTCTCTGGAAGCTTTGCCTCTATTTTCTGGATGAAGAAACGTGGGCTGATGCCTGGCCTGACATTCAGTAATGAGCTGATTTCTAGGGATGAGGTTTGTACCTAATAGTAATAATCTTATGTTGATATATAAATCAGTTTCAGACAGGGCTTAAACACCCTTATTCCCATGATAAAATATTTCTTATCACACAACATGAAAGCTCTATAGTTATAAGTGGAGCCTAGTTTTATCTTATCTGTAGCTGTTTTTAGTAAACATGTATGTGTGTCATTAAAGTTAATGGCTAACCCTGTATGATAAGAACTACAGTTAAAGTACTGTGCATATTTTAATTAGCGCAATCGATTTAATACTCACCCTATTTATTAGATTCACTCACTTCATCATACATTGTAGGTAAATGACTCATTACAAATTCAAACACCAGCTTTTGCTGTGTTATAGTTTAAGATGATTATAATTGTGTGTTTGTTTCCAGGGTCTTCACACAGACTTTGCTTGCTTGATGTTCAGGCATTTAGTTCAGAAGCCTAGCAAGGAGCGAGTGCTGCAGATCATCAAGGATGCTGTGGTCATCGAACAAGAGTTCCTGACAGACGCGCTGCCCGTCAGACTGCTCGGCATGAACTGCGACCTCATGTCCGACTACATCGAGTTTGTTGCCGACAGACTGCTTGTGGAACTTATTGGCGAAAAGGTAAATACGACAATAAGTACGAAATAAAATGGACCTATTTGGTTCCTACTGATTACTTCTTAGTTCTTGAACATATTTATAATGTTTTAGATATTTGCCTTACCCAGGCGAATGCCTTCGAGGAATAGCTTAACCTGGTTTCAAGTGCCTGATGTTGATTGATATAACTCATTTCATTGTATTCCAAAAATTAAATAATTTAGGTCACCATGTCAGGTATCTCCTATGTCTAAACGATAACCCTGTTATTTGTTTATTCACATAAAGATAATAATCTTTGACCCTACACAACAAACAAGGTTATCGTATTGCCGAAAATGAACTAATGTTTTTAGATATCCTTCTTGAAAATATAAACAATGCACTTTATATGACTCAAAAGATTGAGTTTTAACCACTCAGATAAAATGTACTGAAATATATTTTTTCTTTTCAACAGCACTACAACACAAAAAACCCATTTGACTTCATGAATCTCATCTCACTGGAAGGCAAAACTAACTTCTTTGAAAAGAAGGTCAGCGAGTACCAGAAGTGGGGAGTGATGTCTAACCAGATGGACAATGTATTCACACTAGATGCTGAATTCTAGACAATTTAGTAACAAAGCAATAGTTCTCAGTTACTGACAGTATTATTAATTCCAATATCTACACCATTTACAGGCAAAAAATATTAGGTTGTTGAGATTGCTTGGAGGCGTGAATGATACAGACAAAATACCGGTGGACCCGGTAATCCAAATCCCTTTTATTCTCGATCCCTGGTTTGACATTATGTTTTTAATTTGACATTTGAAATTTGTGTTTTGACTATTATTATATAAGTTTCTAAAGATTGACCACTTTCCTGGTCCATAACATAAGTGACCAACTTTTCTTTTATCAGGACAGGAAAGTTTCTTAGATTAATTTAGTACCTTAATAGTTTATATTATAGCTCTTATATTAATTTTTTTAATGAACTAGAAAGTAATTGATAGACTAATTTCTAAATGATAATATATTTTTAGTAAATGGAATCATTTCAAGATGATTTATTCTGTGATAGGTAATAATAATGTTCTACTTATACTTTGCTGAAAAAGTAAATTGCTGCTTTGATTATGATATGTAAGAGTGTTAAGAAATATCTTTTATAAATAAATTTTGTAAACCTGAACCTGTCCTTCTAATTATCTCCTTCGTAAAACGCAGAAAACAAAATCTATTCAGAAGATAAGGACATATAAATGTCTAACTTTAAAAAAATGCCTAACTTTAAAGAAATCTTTCAAACTTAATTTCAATTTTCCGCTTCGTTCTATCTAACCTATTAAGTATCTAATGCGTACCCATGGACTGGACAACATTGCTTGTTGAATCACCCTAGCCCGTCCTTGGTTATTCGAACTGTGAACTAACACGAACAACTCAAGCAGTTGCAAAAGCTTCGGGCGGTTTCAGCAGCACGCTGAGATTTCATCATGCGGTCAAGCAGTCGCCAGGAGTGCACTGACAGCTTGAGCTGGCGACTGCCCTCGCTCAGTCACCTTACTGGATCCATCCTATTCGATAAACCCACATTTTTTTATTTTCACGCCATAGTCGTCGTACAGCTTAATCATCTGATTTGAATTCAAGATAGCCTAATGTCGTAAGAAAGAATACATTTACCTGATATGGCACTTTATCTGATTGACGCGTCAAAGGTCAATAAAAAAAATCAAAATAACGAATCACATTACTTTTATTATGTAAAATTATATTACATTGATTTGTTTTTTAGGAACTCTACTGAATGCGAAAATTTATAAAATCTTGTTTGTTGCTACATCAGCAGAGTTCCTAAATTACAGGAACAACTAAAGTGAAATCAGTAATTTTCCACACATTCAATTATTCTAGTATGATACTTATTCTGGAGACATTTTAAGGACAGTGCTGATTGAATTCAATTGCCTGAACATGATTCGTTGCTTCACACTGTCACACATCTCTTGCATAACTCATTGGAAATAAATTGCAATAACAAGTCTATAAATTATATCTAATAAAATAAATCTTAGTGCGCAAGTTACTGTTTACTAGAACAAACTATTTAGATTACCATGGTAATTGGAAAATATCCATTCGTCTGATCATTTATTTGTAAAGTAATTAATGTAATGCTATCTCACTTTCTCACAAAAGGGTAATAAAACTTATCTGTAAGTATCGTACTCGTTATAAACCTAGATTTTTATCAGACTTAAATATCACAAGCACACGAACTACCATAACAAATACCCGCCATTCACAAGAATATTCTGAATAGTTTGTCCACATAACCTAGGGTGGCGAATGTAACTTGTGGTTAAAGTGTAGTGTGGTGATTAGCGCGAGTGCGCCTTGTCCTTGACGAGGCGGCGCAGCAGGCGGTGGCCCGACAGGAACGTGAGCGCGCCCAGCGGGACCAGGTAGCGGACCGTGTCGAACATGGACAGCTGCAGCCACAACACGCCGTACAGGCCCAGGGACGCTGCAATGCGGGGAAACATTAATTGCATGCGAACCACTATTAGCTATCCTTTCATACTTTGGCCCTATATAAAGTGCGGTAGTGGGAACTGCTTCTGGTAAAGTATGTAATGATTGAACATACCTCCGAGAGCGAGATGGAAGATGAGTGCGCTGGGTGTGAGAGGGAAGTTGGAGAAGTTGAGTCCGAGCCTGGCCCAGAGCAGCAGCAGCAGCAGCAGCGGCGCGGCGCAGGCGGCCGCGAACACGTCCGACACCACGCGCGCCGGCCGCGCCTCCGGGGACCGGAACACGTGCGAGATGCTCGCCAGCGGCCCGCGGACTGCCGGCTTGCGCTCTGACACACACGTACGATGTATTAATACATCTATTATTTATTATTATATTTTAGCAAGGTTTGTATTTGCTAAACAAGTATGGAATAAAAACTTTCAGTGCCTGCATATCAGGTAAACGTTAGCTCGAGAGAAATGATCTCTGCGTGCTGACGCTTACGAATCGCTATGGTTATGTAACATTTCTGTGCATTTGGCTGCTGCCAACTGAAGATGCCTAATTTAAGAAGTACACAGTAAGAGTAATAATTTATGTTGCCACTTTCGGGGTCGTTGTGATATGATAAAAAAAGATGTCATAATTAGTAAGGTTGGAGAAATGTTGTAAACGTACCAACGGCAGCAGCTACTTGGTTCCCGAAGTTGAAGAGCACTTCCCCGACAGGCCACGCGATGGGGTTGGACACGGCGCTGTCGCCGAGGTACATCGTCAGCGAGTACGCTCCCGACTGATAGTTCAGGTGTTTGGCGATGCCGCCCACGTTCTGTTACCAACAAATACGTTTTATTGTACAACAATATTGAAGATAAAAGATATTGCAGTGGTTTCTTTAGCTTCCATGCTACTGTCTTACCAGCTTGATTAATTCTCAAATTTTTAAAATATAATTTAAGATGCCAACGTGTTACCGATCTACATTACTTACAAGTTCAACTTTGTAAGCCTTGGTGTTATCGGGTTCAGCTACGAAGATGGTCTCGTGGTCATCGTTAGCAGAGGCGACACGAACGAAGGCTTGCTGCACCAACACCGGCTTGTTCCACTTGTCTTTCACCGTAAACTTCAGGGTCACCCTGTATTCAACCAACATTATAGAATTTAGAAATGTATCATCATACAATAATACATTCTTTATTACATAAAATGTGTACACCTATTTTGCCACGTATCAACTTACTTTTGCAAATGGTCAGCCTGTAGCTTTTCAGTCAACTTATTGGGGTGTGCTACAGTAGTAACTTTAGGGCTGGTAGTTCCATCAACATCGCCGATGCCGACCTCAACTGTGCTTACTTGGATCTCGCCCAAAACCGCAACATTCACATTGGCTGTTTTGGATGCAGCACTCAGTGCGATCTTGTACAAACCATACTGAGCCTTAATCTTGCTGAGGTTAAGGACGAAAGTTGTAGGTTCATTGGCTTTCTGTGTTAAAGGTTGTTTAGAGAGGACTACGACGTCGTCAGCGAGACGGGTGCCGGACTGTGCGACCACTTCTTCAGCCTTGAGGAAACGCACTGGGCGGCCTATCAAATCGGTGATGGAGAACTCAATTGAATCAGATTCTGATGTGATGTACTTCTTTCCCTTGATAGTGATACTGATTGGAGAAGGCTGTGAAGAAACCAATACATTACGAATATAATTTTTGACAACAGTATATCAACATAATTCTGTATTTCTTCATTAAGCATTAGTAGAACTAGAGTCAATACTGACCACATCGTCAGCCAGAGCAGTAGCGGCTTCGAGCAGCAGACAGGCGCCCTTCGGTGTGTTAACGGAGCGGCGCGACAACAGGTACTCGGCGAACTTGTATCTCTGCTCCTCACTCAGAGGGGAAGGCTTCTTCTGGCCTCTGTAAGTCCTGTTTACACACAGCAAAATATGTTACAAATAAGTTTTTTTTACATAAGCACTTAGCAACACAGCAATTCTAATTTCGAAATACACCAACTTTTTTTCTAAGGTTCCTTATTATGAGCCAGTTGTGTCCCAAGGGGACTTTCCGCAAGAGTTACCGCGGCAACGGAACACAAAAGGCAAAGCAAGAAACATGGGTGAAATTTAGTCTGCAAATTCGAAAAATAGTTGGTTGTGTCGCGTCATGATCCAGCTCCCGCGAATACCGTGAAAAATACGTTGTAATGACTTATTTATTCATTTCAAATAATACTGTGCATTCGAGTTTTTTTTTTCTTTTTAAAATTAATATTTTGCTTACTCCAAAAAATATTAATGTTATTGTACATACCTGGAGATAGTGGTAAGCAGGTTGGAGGTAACAGGCAGTCCCCCCTCGAAGTGCAGCGCCTTGCTGTCGCTCTCGTCGGCGGCCAGCAGCACGCCCTCCGCGTGAGTGGCGGTCCACGCGCCGCAACCCATGTGCTCACACAGCGCGAACACGTAGGCATAGCTACAAAATAATTTTTTTAAACATCTTTTATTTCTTTTCAGTGAATTGGTAATCACTATGTAATCGAGTGTAATAAAACATCACAGATTGCAATTAAAATGTTCTAATGTATTTTTTATTTTCAAAGTAACTGAAACTTCTCATATTATAAAAGCAAACGATTGTGGGATGGATGCGTGGATGTTTGTTCCTCATTCACACAAAATCCTCTGCATGCATTTAGACAAAACTTGGTACACAGATAAGTATTCCTATAACAAGGATTAACAAATAGTATAGTTTTATTCCTATTTATGCTCCCTAGTGATCAATTTTTATTAGTAGCAGTCAGGGCAATAGCTAGTTCTGTCATAACTGTAACACTGAATGATTCCACATTAAATTTAATTTATTTTATAAACCTGTTCAAAAAGATTCAATATAATTCACTAACACCATGGCTTGTTAAAACTGGTGATATGACATTAATAAATAAATTAAATATTTCCCATAACTATAAACCCAAAACAGTTTTTTCTTTCTTTTACAGATATTGCATTAGATGCAATGCAACAGCTATACACCTGCCAGATAAAACATTATCATTAAATTTTGACAAGCAAGCTCACTTTACAAAGACATTAGTCTTCAAACTTACTTGGCAGGAGAGTCGTCTTTCTTCAACAATTGAATCAGATTCTTCAGAGCATCCTCTTTATCATAAACTGTACCCTTGCCAAGAGCCTTCAGGGTGTAAACTGCATGATATATCTCAGGAATGGTAGCATCCTTCTTGTCCAACACTTGTGTTGCCGCTGACAAAATATCTGGCTTCAATGAGTTGAGGCAGTTGGATATATGAGCAGCATTTGCCAGTTGGAATACTTGTTCAATATTGCTTGGATCATATTTCACTGTTTTGAGATCCTGTAATTACATGTTTATGTTTATAACTATGTACTTGAGGTGGTTTATAAAACATTTAGTAGATGTAACAATATAATTAAAGGCCTCTTGACATCTATACAATTATTCACAAGAGAAAGAAAAGTTAATTAAATTTTTATGATTTAATATTTGATTTAATGAGCATGATCTGATTTAGAAAGTAAAGATAATATGTTTAATATAACTTAGAATATAAGTTACTCACCTCACAAATGTTAGGAATGTTAGCATTTAATTGCACTAAACCTTTAATAGAGTAGTACAGAGATGTGATCTCTTTACTTTTTATATTATCTTGGAGAATAGTCTGCAGTCGCTTCAGGTCTATGGTGCCTTGCAAAGTGTTGCTCAGACATAGTGTACTTAGTGATAATAGGAGTAATGCTGAAAAGTAATAAATGACATTATAAGTTATTTTTTTGTTTTATAAACTGGGCTTGTGCTTGTTAAACTTATTGTTTTCTAATTGGAGAGAAGGAATGACAAACAAACTCATAACAAAATTTTGTGTTGTTGTTGATGTACAAAATAGAATTTGGAGCACCAATAAAGCAGTAAGTAACCTCTAGAAAGACTGCACGGCCGGCGACGCCTGATTAACAATGACGTGTCCTTATTATTTTAACATAATTATACCATCCAAAAAATATTTTAATACATCAAGGGGTTCAAGAACTGATCATGGATTCGATAAATATGATAAAGTCTATAGATTCAAACCTATTGTATGAGAAATAATGATATTTAGCCAGCCATGTCAAGGCAAACAATTTTGTATGAAAGAAAGATAACATACCACGAAGATACATTTCTATAACCTACTGAATCAGAGGATTCCCTGTTTTTGTATTTAAAATCTTATTTTATGCAAGTATTCAGCTATTTTTCTAATAAATGCTTCGATCGCCGGTTTCACTTGACAAACACGTTTGACGTAAAATCATCGACGTAGCATTGTAAGTGTTGCTACATGTAAAAATAGAACACAAATAAACCTTCTTTACGAAAAATAAAGCATAAATGGAAAATGAATTAAATGTTTTTCAATTAAATTTCACTTTGCCATGGGAGAGATGGATTAGTAAAAATTAATATAGTTTAAGTATTTCCAAATGATTAATTTTCGGACATGGAGAACGGTTTCAGCATGTCTAGACAAACGTCAATGGCAGCTTGACAGCTCTCGGATTTTACCATCCTTAGCCATTCCAAAGTTAAATTTTCGATTGCACTTCATCTGTTTTCATTAATTTAACGAAATGGCAGCCGCAAAGTTACCGGCATTAGTAAGCTGTAAGTATTCTGACAATTTTTAATGATGTTTCCCTTATGTTTGTGCCCTCTACAGTAGATCCTCAATTATTATGTAATTCCAAATAAAATATCAAATTGAAGGTTATGGCAAAATTAAGCGATTTTTAACTTTATTTGCATATTATAATTTTCATGTTTTATGGGCATCCATTTCTCCAGGAGTTTCGGATGATAATCATTGTAATGATTAGTTTAAGGACGAAGGCTGCGTTAAATATCTAACAAGAATTATCATTGTTTCAGCGGCTATGGCCCAGGCTCGCCCCAAATTCAATATCTTCATGAAGTACGCTCGCGTTGAATTGGCACCCCCTAAACTCAGTGAGATTCCACAGATCAAGGCTGGTATTGCTAAGCTCTTAACAAGTGCCAAGTCTGGAGCCTGGAAGAACCAGACAGTGAAGCAGGCCTCATTGAACGCCCTCGTCGGCGCTGAGGTGATCTTCTGGTTCTACATTGGAGAATGCATCGGCAAACGCCACATTGTTGGTTATGATGTTTAAGTTATCAATATAAGAGCAAGTCTGTAGATATTATGTTCAGTAAAATAAATTATTAAATCAGCATTTTGTGTTTCAATACTAATTTGTTTGTATACATCCATCTGACAACTAATTCAATTTTCTCTGTCAAGCCATATCAGTTGGGAACTATATATTTTGTTCTAATTGAATTTCATTTAATAACACCAAATAAATATATACACGAGGAGCTCGTGGCTAAGCTGTAACCGCAGAAGTGAAACAATCACAGGTTAAGCTATGCTTGACGCGGTTGGTCCGTAGATGGGTGACCATCTTTGTCATAAGGGGTTCCTCCGTGTTTCGGAAGGCATATTAAATTGTGGGTCCTGGCTGTTATTCTTACATCTTTGACAGTCATTACAGGTATATAGTCAGAAGCTTGAAAAGTCTGACAACCAGTCTATCCAATGGGTATCGTGTCGCCCAGGTAACTGGGTTGAGGAGGTCAGATAGGCAGTCGCTCCTTGTAAAACACTGGTACTTAGCTGAAACCGGTTAGACTGGTAGCCGACCCCAACATAGTTGGGAAAAGGCTAGGCCAATGATGAAAACCAAATAAATATATCAACTACATTATATTAATAATCTTAATACATATCTATTACAAAGGTGCACACTGTTCCATAAATCTGTAAGGATTGCTTGCACTGGTAAACTTCAGCTCTGCTTCAATCTCAGGGGGGCCACGCAACCACAGTCTGTCTCTGTAGTAGTTGACACAGCTTATGAATTCTTTGTCACTGTATCTTCCTACTTCAATTGGCACAAAGGGGTCCAAGTGCTCAAAGCCCTGAAAGAAAAACAAAATTAAAGGCTGTTTCACACAGTAAAATATAAAAATGAATTTAATTAATAACATCAGATGTAAAAGAAAAACCTCATAATATTTATCATTCATTGAAAACTAAATTTAATAAATGGTACCTTTTTGTAAAGTAGATATCTAGGTAAATAACTTTCCTGATGATCATCAGGGAAAGCTAACTGATCAGCTGTCACCACAACGGCACCATTATTCTGAAAAACAAATGCCGAATATTAATTTAATAGGTATTCTATGCTGAAGCTCAAACAGTAATAAAAATAGCTTCTTTTCGAAAATAGAATGATTGACTTTTGACCTACCCAATCATTTGTGGTTATTTTCATGAATGACGTAGTTAGTGTAACTTCCTCAGGTTTGACTTTCCTCTTTGTAGGAGTGTTGAGTCGTGTTAGTGGGTAGAAGAAACTGTTGAAACCATCTATGGCCACAAAGGTTTTGCATCTGAAAAAAAAAAAAAACTTTTCCTTAGTATTTTTGGAAATAAACATTATTAAACGTGAAGTACATTTTGTTCAGAGGTTTAATATGGGCAACGCATATAAAATATTAGGTACATTTCCTAAAGTAAAATTAAACAAAAATTCTTAATGCTCGAAGATTATTCTTTCTATTCCATCAATCTAGCGATCTCGTAGTTATGCGGGTCGCTAAATATATTTTCAAATGCATTCAATGTGTTTCTGAGAATCATTCAATAATACAACCAAAACTACCTACTATTACATTCTCTAAAAATAGCATGCGGAGACCGAGAGTGAAATTTAATGATTTTTAGAACAGAAGCCGTTTTAGTTTGATCTTTGATCAGAACCGAAGTAATATCGATTGCATTCAAGCGGAGCCGAAAGGAAAATATATTATTTTTAAATATATACTGCTTTAGTGGTTTCTTAGGTTTACGCGAATGTTAGACATTGAAATGAAACTACTTTTACGGATTTTATCGCCTTACGCCTTTAATTTTACGTATTTAAAATTAAACCGCGATAAAATCCGTAAAAGTAGTTTCATTTCAATGTCTAACATTCGCGTAAACCTAAGAAACCACTATGTAACCCAGTACGGACTGGACATAGCAAACAAAATACGCCGGTTGGAAGATCTCAAGACTAAGCGCGCAAGATATACAACATCTTTAGCATTCTTGAAGAGATGCCGTGACCACAATCTCATCCCAACGTGTCTCAAGATATCACCTAAGAAAGACATACGAGGGAGCGCCAAGATCCTCCATCAGGCAAGCAAAAAGTTACTCGTCCTAAAAATTCATGAAACTCGTTCCGACCTACAAAATTTAAACAAAACCGTTGAGATCGTGACTAATGATTTGAAAACAGTTTTATCAACTTTCGATTTTAATACATGCTTCGAAAAACTAAACAAGCGCGAAAACACCAAATATCTCGAAAGCAAACAAAACTTAATAAATAAATATGAAAAATTAAATTCAAAATCGAACGCGTCAAACAAAACAATAAACGAAAACGGAACGCGCCCGCCAAACGTCAACCAATCACGCGCAGTTATAAATCTGTCAAAACAAACGTTAGATCCACCGACCGTGCAAGTACTACAAAAAGGTTTAAATTTTGCTGTAACACCGCGTAGAATACCGTACGAGGACATTATTTGCAATGTTGAGACTTGCCTGTTCAACAATAACGTGAGGAAGGAAGATTTGGAGGCGATACGCCAAGATATATCATCTGTTTTACGTCGAAGTGTAGTGCCCAAACCAAACCTCCCTAAAGCCGAACATCTCGCTTTAAAGAACCTCAAAAACAGACAAGATGTAACTATACTCCGTGCAGATAAGGGAAACGCTACGGTCGTCATGGATACATCGGACTACAATGCTAAAATAGAAGATCTATTGTCGGACGCAAGTACATATAAACCAGTGAAAACTGATCCTACCAAAAAGGTGTTAACAACTACCACCGCCTTGGTTAAGAAACACTCCGAAGCATTAAGTCTAGATGTTACCTACTTAATACCTACATGCGCAAAACCACCTAAACTGTATGGGTTGCCAAAGATACACAAACCAAACGCCCCGCTACGTCCTATTGTAAGCCAAATCGACACACCAACCTACAGATTGGCTCAGCACGTCGCGAGAACACTCTCACCACTCAGAGGCAACACTACAGCGTTTGTGAAGGATTCATACCACTTTGTCAATGAGATTAAACATCTACATCTCCATGACAATGAAGTAATGGTTAGTTTCGACGTACAGTCCTTGTTTACATGCCTACCAGTTAAGGATTGTATTGAAATTGTTTCCAAGAAGCTAGCAGAGAACAACCTACCTCTAGAATATGCAGAACTTCTCGAGCACTGCCTCACATCTGGCTACCTACTGTGGAACAATAAATTCTATGTACAAGTAGATGGTGTAACGATGGGCTCGCCTGTATCCCCTGTAGTCGCCGATATATTCATGGAAGACTTCGAGGAGACAGCCTTAAAAACAGCTCCTTTCACTCCCAGGTTCTACAAACGGTACGTAGATGATACTTTCACAGCTTTACCATCTAGTCAAGTAAATGCATTTTTAACAACATCTCAACTCCATCAATAACAAAATTCAATTCACTATGGAGTTGGAGGATAATAAATCTCTTGCCTTCTTAGACATATTAGTTAAAAGGAATCCTGATCAGACCATAAGTCACACCGTGTATCGAAAGAAGACCCATACAGATAGGTACTTAAACGGTGAATCTCACCACCACCCTAAACAGTTAGCTACCGTGGGAAAATCTTTGTTTCAGAGAGCACACGGACTCTGTGATGACAGACACCTTGCCGCTGAGCTTCAACACGTCAAGCAAGTACTGCGAGACAACAAGCTCCAAGTTCCACGGCCCCGTCACAGAAACCGAGTGAAGCCAGCCACTGTCGATCGTTTGCCTGCTGTACTACCATATGTCAGAGGAGTCACTGACAAGATTGGTTACATCCTGAAGCGAGCTTCAATTAAAACATACTTCAAGCCGCCCAAGAAGATTAGCCAATCCTTACCATCTGTCAAGTGTCACATACCTCTACAAGATGCAGGAGTATACAAACTAGATTGTGACTGCGGCCTCTCTTACATCGGTCAAACCAAACGAAGCATAGGGACCCGCGTTAAAGAACACATAGCTGACGTCAAACACCGCCGCTCAACGAAGTCTGCAGTCGCCGAACATGCTGAAGGTTCCAGCCATTATATTAGATTTGACCAACCACAGATCCTCGCTAAAGAATCCAAATTCCTACCTAGGATGTTTCGCGAGGCTATTGAGATTAAAAAACACCCTAATTTCAATAGAGAAGATGGCTGGAAGATATCACCTACTTGGGATCCAATAATAAATAAACTCAAGGCCAAACCCAAGAGCAGCGCTGCAAGACATCAAGACACAGTGAGCTCATACTGCGTAGGTCGGACCACAAATAATTAATTAAAATATGAAGGTAGAACGAGCAACATCTTCTGTCAAGACGAACGCCATCTCAGTCTGCCCGTGACCATGATACCTGCAAAGGTTTCGAAACGTCGGGAACTAAAATCTAAAATTAAACCGCGATAAAATCCGTAAAAGTAGTTTCATTTCAATATACTGCTTTTCTAACAATCTTGTTATTAATATAACCAGATTTCGTCATGCTTTTAAGGAAAAAATATACGTATAGTAACATACTGTTTGGCATTCGAAAGTATCTTGATCTCGTCGATGAGCGCGTCGACAACGTCACACGCGTATTTGACGCGGCTGATACCGTGTTCCACCAACGCGGCTAGAGGTGAACCAGCCTCCGTCGTTTCACGTTTGCTCCATACATATTGTTTTGAAGTTTTTAGCTGAAAGGTATTCAAGATCTCAGACTGATAATGTAAAAGTAACAACTTTAAAAAAAGTCGTAGGTAAATAAATAAATAATCAATAAAAAACACTTTAATGGGTCGTACAGTATCAAAAAATAATCAATCATTCATATATTTTTTAATATATTATGCAACTACTTACTTCACCAGATTTGAGTAAAGTCTGGTTTTGACTCTTGAAGTGTATGAGCCAGGCGGCGGCATCCAGAGGTAGATCAACAAAGCCCTCATGCGTTTGTGAGTTGGACATCTCCTTGTGACGGGGCACCCGCCTGAGCCACTCCGAAACTAGATAGTAAAAAAAGTATTTAATGCTTAAGGCTATGCTTTCATATGATGGATATTATTAAATGAGTCTGAATGTATCTCTGACTGTTAAACTACCTTGCAAACTAAGAGATATTTTCTTTTAAACTTGAAGCAGTCCTTAATAATAGCAGGTCCGCTAAAGGTTGAAAAGAGTTTGAAGAAGAGTTGAGAAGGTCCTACAATTCGATAAAAGTTGCTGTTGATAATAACAAGTTAGTGTATTCCTGATCCTATAGACAATTTTCTTTTGAATAATTTTTATAAATTTGTTTTTGATGGTATGGTATAAAAAGGACTAATGGTTAAAATGAATATTTTTTTTATATTTTACAATCTTCTCTACTATTATACATATTACTCACCCCAAGGAACATGCACAATTAGAAAACCCTCTTCATGGGCATAATGCAGAAGATGAGCCAATGTTATAGACTTGCCTGTACCTTTTTCACCATCTGAGAGTAACATACTGCTAAGGACACTATTCAATTTTAGCAGTAACAATCTTATATTGAGTTCTCAATAGGTACACAATAGTTCTGAGCAAAAAAAGCTTTACTAGAACAATAGTATAAATCATACAGTATATAAGTAGGTTATAGAAATAACTCATGTCAATGATATGATGAAAATGTTAGATCAAAACTGAATTTGTTCCAAATATTTGCTAATATTTCAATTTTAAAAAGGATACATAGTACATATCTAATGACAGGCTGACTCATATCACTAGCTTTAATACAAGCTAGGAGATCTAAAGCTGGCTGGCGAACCATTATGGCTGTCTCTGTAAATGTCTTGGTCTGCTTCATAAAACTTCTTGGAAAACCACCATGAGCAAAGAGCTGTTTGCACAAGTCAGGGTTAATTGTGTAAAACAACCCTTCTTGCTTGTCATTGTGCTGAGCCTGAAAAACAAATTTTAATAAATAAAATAGTGTTAAATACAATTAATGTGTTAGCTATTTTAAGTCAAAATTAAGTAATTTCATAACGTTCTAAATAAGCCTTAATTTTATTGTAACTTACCGGAGAGTTCTCGGTAGTTCTAAAGTTGACAGCTTGGGAATATCGGCGACATAGATGCCTCCAGTTTCGTGATAACATGTTGGTCTCTGTTTAAACGTTTCTTTGATATATAAAAAGTGTTGAGGTGAGACTAATCAGATTCACAACATAACCTCAAACTTAAATTTTATATGTCAAAAAAAGATGTCAAAGAAGTCACAATTTTTTGAAGTTGATATCTTCGTTCAAGAATATAAAAGTCTAAATCCAGAAAACACTGGGTTTTTTTCCGTGGAACAAAATACCTCAGAGCTGTGTTGAAAATCTAGTCTTACTTGACTTACTGTGAAAATAGGTACCTACCGGAAAAGAGGAGAGCCTTCGCTCATTAAGACAAATCTGTAATAACTTCAAATCAATAAAAACAACAATTTCAATTACAATTCGTTTATTTTATTTTTACCTATGATTTATTTTGCATTCTCTTTTTCTTAAATAAACTTGTAGGCCTAGCACTGGTTTCCAACTTATGATCGTCTTGTTTGACTTTTTCTACAACATCTTTTACTACTATAGTTCTTTGCTCTACAGTATCTTGGACATCAAATTGGACAGCCTTCTTTTCAGGGGGTGATATTTCAGGTGTGTCATCTACTGACTCATACTTAGATTTTTTAAGAATGGATGTTGGTCCACTGATAAGATTGGAATGTGCTTCATAGATATCACTGGGTTTCTGTATCCCTTTGTTTGGGTTGTAAGCTTCATGTTCAGGTTCAACTGGACTGTGATCAAAGTTAATTTCTATTGTTTCACTGTCGTCTTCATCTACAAAAGAGACACGCCTTTGTATTGGTGCTGCTTTTGTTCTTATTGAATTATGTTCTTCTTCTTCTTCATCAACATCTTCATTCTCTATAATATCATCAAGCCTGAAAAAGATTAAGTTGAAGTTATGAGTCAAGTAGGTGAGTTAACATTTTATGTCAATAAAAACCTTGACAACATAAGCACATACCTGTCCATTTCATCCTCAAGTTCATCCAATTGTTCTAGTTCATCTAATCTTGACAGCAAATCACTTTCATTTTTACTTTGAGTTCTCTCTCTGTTCTTCAATTCAAATAACTTTTCTTCTAATTCATTTTGCTTATCTATAACTTGCTGTAATATGTCAAGTTTTGTTGTTGGCACATCAAAGCTGACATTCTTGGCTTTATTCTTGCTCTCAGTAACTGGTTTTTCTGGATCTGTCTTTTCCTTTTCAGTTTCAGGTTTACTGTTAATATCTTCATTCTTGACTATAAATTGTTTGTTTGACTGGTTACTTTCTTTAATTTTGGTTATAGTTAGATTGTCGAAAATATCATTGCCAGTTAATTCGTTTTCTAGCTCCTCCTGAAGTTCTAGTTCTTCTAATCTCTCCCACAATTCCTCATCAGTTACATCTTGTGAGACATTCTTCTCATCCTTACTTTTGTTTTGTTTATATTTCCTAACATTTTCCCTATGCTTCTGTCTCCATAACTTATCATCTTCCTCGCTGTAATACTCAATTATTTCCTTCCCTTGATTGTCTTGGAAGGATTTCTTTGTGAATGACATTTGGTTTTCCAAATATTCTTTCTCTTTGATGTATATGTCCAGTTTAGATTGGGCATCTAAAAATTTTCGAAAAATACATAATATTTTTAGAAACCATGTTTACATAAATCAATTTCTAATTTAATTTATAGGTACTTTACCTTTTATTCTGTGTTGCCTTAGTATTTCTGCTTGTTTTATAGAACACTTGACGAAGTAATCGGCTCCAAGCGCAACAGTTACTTCATTCGTATGTTTTATTTCTCCTCTAAACAATATCCTACTTCCTATAGGGACCAGAGTTGGAACCTTCAACTTATCACTGTAGACCGAAAAATCTAAGGACTTGAGGTTTTGTAAGTAGTTCTCCCAAAAGCGATGATTTTTCTCGTTTTCAGCTGCACTCTAAAATAATCCAAGAAACAATAAAATAGTTAAATCGGCAATAGCTAAGAAGTTTTTTTTACAAAAACACTATTTACCTTGTAATACAACTCACTGAGTAAATCCATTTTTAGTATTTCTTTATTTACGATTTACGACAATAACCTAACCTCAACAACAAGTTCATCTGCACTATTTATTTATAACAATGAATGAAATGGAAATGATAAAGATGGCCACATGAACTCTCAGCGTACGTGAAAGAGATGGAAACAGGGCTCAACATGGATAGCGAACGATGACAAAGAAGTAATGACATCAATGACATTGACACTGGTTAAAACAGCTGTTGATTCGTTCAGTAATCCAAAACAGTTAAGAAAACGCTGATGCTCTTTATTTAACGATAACACAGGCATAGAATTAATTCAAATGATCTGTATGTTAGTAATGGTTAACATGAATATACTCCAATCTTTTGAAATACAAACAACGCTTCAGCTTTTCTGAAATCATTATGATTCAGTACTGACAAATGCACAGTGCTCAGTTGGAGCATGTTTGCCAACTGTCATTTGTCTGATTATTGATTGTCCGTCTTGTAATTTCACTTGCTGCTAAACAAAGCGAAAATCAGGAATAAATGCCAAAAAGGGATTGATAAAGTAGTGTTTGTGTATTTCTCTCCATCATGGAGGAGAAAAAGTCAATTCTGCATGAATTATATGTATTTTCTGAATGGAAACCAGAACCGGAGTACATAGTAAGTGCTACCATATTTACGTTTTTTAATGTATGATTACTTTACATTTGGTCTGTTTTAATCACGTTATTCTAATGAACAAACGTAGATAGGCAACAATTGCATTGATGAAAAAGTCACCTGTTAGAATTTATACCGAGTTTTGTATTTATTTCAGCAAAAACCAGACAGCTTACTGCCAGAGAATATATCAGCTTTTTGGAAATGGTTAAACTTTTTTGGGCCTAAGAAAAATCTAATAGACGGAGTAGCAGCGTTAGTATATCATGCATTGTGGTATTTGTTGATATTAAATATTTTTTATTCTAAAACATTCTAAAAATCTAATCTCTGCAATTTTAGACACTTGGAGAAACAACAAAAGTGGCACATTGCTCTGGGCGACGAAGGCAAAGTAATTGCTGTATTAACTGACAATATACTGGAGATAAGAACAAAGCGTTCAGAGTATGCCACTATTGCTGCCAGGACCACAGGTATGTCTAGAATAAATACCAAAACATTTTTCTATATTTTAGGCACAGTTAAAACCTGTTCATGGATATCATGCACAGGTTGTCAAAAAAATGATTGTTTTTATGCATAGATGCAAAATTGGCCACAAAAAAAAAAGAAAATGACAATATACAATAAATACTTAAAACTCTGATAATTATGTCAGAGAACAGTAATTCTAAACAGGTTTGTTTGAAACATCTTTTAGTGAGCCGTGATGCATATCCACAATGGCGCAAGCTGGTGTGGAGTCCAGACTGTTCATTTGTAGTGCTGGCTTATGGTAACGGTGTTGTCAGCTTCTTTGACCTCACCGCATCAAACCTGTTCAACATTCCAATAGTGAGTGTTTTCAATACATTTTATTGTTTTTTCTTCAGCTTAGGACTTGATACTGTGTTATTGGTGTGGTTACTAATTTGGGTTTGGAGTCATCCATTCAGCCATCATACTCACAGTATGAATTTATTCTGTTTTATAGAACCTTTGCTTGCTTAAAACTAAACTATGTATCATGGTGTGCAGTGGGCACACTTATGTGTGAAATGTTGGTATCATACCTGCTAGGACAAAAACGATTTAGGGTTTGGAGATTTTGGGTTATCTCAAATAAATCCAGGCTTGGTGCCTTTAATTAATGTAGGGCGAAGGGCTATGTGTATCACACTTGTAATCAAAGTGTTGTATTTGTAAACCATATTGTTGGCAAACTGAACTTACTGTAATATTACTTTATAACTGTAATTAATATTTTTGGGTGCATATTTTTTTAGGATTGTTCAAGGCCAGGAGGCTTGGAATGCACAGACAACACTCATGCAGTAGCTGACATCATATTCATGCCTTTGAGGGTCAAAGATACTAAATGGTTAGTTAATACATTATATGTATAATAGTACTGTTTATTTTTTATGAAAACTAATATTTATTTTTGATAAAAAATGAGCTTATGCATTTGTTTATTGTGAACTAGAGGAGCTATATTAATCTGAGGTTTAGTGCATTTTTGTATAAATTAAATATCGCAAGGTCTAATATTTTTTATATAAAATGGTTTAAAATGGAGAACTGTCACACCAGAAGCGAGACCTTGCTATTGGCCTGCTATCAGCTCTAAGAGTTACTAGAATTGAAAATAAGTTCTTAAAATGTATGAGTTTTTAGGAACTGGGAAGTGTTAGTGGTGACATACGACGGCAAGCTGCGCGGCTACCTGGTGTCGCAGACGGACGGCTGCAAGCTGCACCACTCGTTCCGCTTCGCGGGCGGCGTGGCCGCGCTCAAGTACTGCGCGCCGCACGCCACGCTCTATGTGGCCGGCGTGCCCACCGGCTCCGCTAAAGTTAGTCTTCTACATTATTACATCAATAAATAAAGAAAGCTTTTATTCGCGGTTAAAACGCTTATAGGACACAATACAGACTAGCAAATGCAAAAAAAGGACATGGTAAAATAACAAAATAAAAGAACTAGGTAGGAGAAAAACACGCGACTCAAGCACGTGAAATTGCCCTCGCTCAGCATATGAAGGGACCCTATGCGATGCGAGACAGTGTCGAGTAGTTTTAGCGATGGCCGAGGCTAACATAAGCCTTATTATACCTAATAACCTATGCTAATCTATTTATTATAATTAAACCCCTTTTTCGTCCCGCGGGTAACAGCTACTTGGATTTTTAATTTTTGTTCGACATAAAGTAAAGGTGATTAATAAATCTATTTTGCTTTATAAGGATCCGACATCTCCCCTCCACGCCGGAATCACTGCTTGGCGGATATTGAACGATGAGCCGTTCTATAAGTTGTCCGTAGTGTCAGACGAACTTGAGGCGCATGCTAATGATCGTTTCAAGCTCTATGTACCATTTGGATACAAGAAGTCGGTAAGTAAACTTTAAGATTACTTTCATAAAGCTGATTTTGCTTTATCAAAGGTACGCCGTTAACCTTTGTATATATTTTCTAGGCATTTATAGTCCAGATGGAGCTTTCTCCAGATGCAACGAAATTGGTTTGTCTCCATTGTAACGGAGACGTCTCAGTATGGAGACTGCCGCTTCTCAAGCTTGTATACCGGTGGCCGCTGAACAACCAGCCACACTTCGACTTGAGGAACCCCCTCACTGGGGCTGAGAAGCCGGGGAAGAAAAACTTGGCTCTCTGCCATCCTGCTGATATCAATTGGTGGAGTAATGAGGTAATTTAATATCTTTAAATAAGCAATTTACTGATTTGGGTAAGTTTGGAAGAATCACTAATATTATATTGTTATTGCAGGAGATCATAGTGTCCCGTTTCAGTGGCGCGGTCACTATTTGTGATCTGGAAACAATGTCCAATATTCTTGGAAAGAAGCCTGAATTTTTCCAGGGCTCACCACAGGTTAGTTATTTCTATTGTGAAAAAAATAAGTTGATTCTGATAAGGTACATCATAAGTGTGTATGTCTAAGGTACATTATGTTTTTGATTTTTTTACAGATAACTTGCGCTCACGATGGGACATTCATGGTACTGGAATGTGAAAGCAATGTGCTGCCTGCAAAGAAGTCTCGAAGCGATGAGAGTGTAAGCTACGTACATTTTTCCATTACTATGTTTGAGTTTTCCCTTTCTGAATTATTTCATTGATCATAGCGCAATCTTGCTGGAAATTATGAGGTAAATGAAGGCAAACTTTTAATCAATTTAAATGTGTTTTTGTTAGTCGTTGACTCCCATTCGTCTGTAGTAATTATTGATAACGACACAATACGCAAAATAATAGCGTAAAAGTATATTATTGAGTTTAGTTCTTCGTTAAACCCCCACTCTACAGCCAAAGTAACTCCATGTACGTCCTTATGCCTATAATATGTGATCATACTAATCCTTGGTGTCCAGATGGAGGTGGTCCGCGTGGAGTCGGAGGCGGAGGACACGGTCCTGGAGCTGGCGCGCGAGCTGCTGAAGTGGGTGCTGTTCGGCATCACGGACATGGAGGCCTTCCAGCCGCGCCCGCGCAGGATCACCGTCGTGTCGCGCGTCTACCGCCTGCTCGGCCTCAAGAGCACCACGCCCACTGAACTCTTCTCCAGGAAGGTATACGCAACATTATCAACATGTTCTACTTTCTCACCACAGTGACTATTGTCTAGATAAATGGTCTGTATTGCATCTACAGCAATCGTTACGCACGGTTAGTAAGCAGTAACACTAATTACATTCAAAGTAAACATTGAAATTACAGCATTTCTGCTGTAGGCAAAATTATCGGCAATAGAACAGTTTTGACACTCAAAGTCACTTTCACATTATGTCCCATATTTTCATATATTTGCTAAACGTTTTTTGAGAAATGGTATATAAATAGCTAAAATTAGGTTTTGTGTTCGACAATGTCGTTATTTCTGCAACTATCTTCCTAAAGCTAAATGACTGTTTTTTGTGATCTAGATCGAGAGCGGTAACTACAATGAGGCCCTCGCTTTGGCCGATACATTCAACCTGGACAGTGACCTCGTGTACCAGCAGCAGTGGAGGAAGAACCCCGTGTCCACTGACGCTATACAAAAATACTTGGTAAGTTAATAGAAATAGAGTTGAAAATAAATCCATGTTCTGGGTATCTGTGAAGCTTTATATGCATGACAGAAATGAGAGATAGTAACTTATGTTTTAAGTAATGTAGATAAAACATCTTTTTGATTATAGGGAAACTTTGGATTTGAAATAAACATGAACTGAGTGCCTTATTGCGAAATTTATAGATTTAATTTTTCTAATCAAATAATATGTGGACCTTACAAGTCACATTTGGTCATTAAGATATAGAAGGTCTTTCTTTTAATTTTGCATACAGCGAAAACCACATGCTCAATTGATTGTTGTCAAAATTAAGATTTTAGAAAGCTAATAAAATAGTAACGTTTGTTTCTAGAGCAAAGTATCGAAGAAGATATGGGCGGTGCACCAATGCGTGGACCGCCTGCCGGAGACCTTGCCGGCTGCGAAGGAACTGCTGCAGTTTGGGCTGGAACTCACCAACGATACGATCATGGATGGTAACTATATTTTTTGAAACAAATAGTGTACCTACATGGTGACCTTAGTCCATTTTTTGCTCTTGACCTATTTGTTTACTGTTGATAATGTTTTGCCGTAGGTCTTTTACTTAGGCCTCTATCTCTTGGTCCTTTATTTTACCCTGTGAAGAAATCTACTAATCTAAAACAATTTTTCACTTATTCATTCACTCTTCAAGCTCCTAGTTGTTATATCTTCACGAAAAAGTAGTGATACATTGCTATTTTTGTACGCAGAAATCAACAAAGAGCAAATCGATCCTCTTACGGAGGCGGATGACATTACCTTGGAGCACTTGAACGCTTACACGAGTGAACTGTTGCGATGTCGGCATGTTATGCTGTTCTATAAAGAGAGGCTCAAACTTTATGAGGTACTTTTTTTTACCTGCTTTGCTTTGGTTTTTAGATGTAAAGAGTGACCCAATAACTAAAAAGAGGCTCTATAGAAGTTGTTTAAAACTGAGTAAGGATGCTATATTTTTGTCACTCATTTTTCTTCACTTCTAATATTTAAATAACTCCATTAGCGAATGATAATGTTTCAAACATACAAAAATAAGCCAACACAATTTCTTAGACTTTCCATAATTTTGTCACACCTAACTGTATTTTAATATTACTAGTCGATACTCCGCTGCGAGAAGTCAACTTACGTAAAAGACGAGTACGATCGTCTACGTAGCAACAGCGTAGTACACAGTGCTATGGAGATTGCAAAAGAAGGTCGTATCGAAGCCCTGACCTGCCTCTGGCCGCACATTAAGACCATTGCCATGCAACTGGCGGTCTTGGAGAAACTGCCAGAGACCATCAATCCTTTGGAGTACCAGCATTTGTTGCCGACGAAGCATCCATTCCAGTGGTTTGATAAGGGATCCCCAGTGAAGGTGCCGCCCACGGTCATCGAACATGATTGGTGCAGGAAGGAGATTTTCAGGTATTTAAGTTTGATTCAATATACTTCAGAGGAGTACAGTTTGCGACAAAGTAACTTAATATTGGGACTGGGGAACAAAGTAGTTTAAACACCAGCATACTACTAAATGCTTGAGGCACATGCATATTCTAGACAGTTTTATCGGCTTTCGTTGCTGTTCGTAGATTTCTTAGCTGTGGTGAATAACAAAAAAAAACCTTATAGAAACTGAACTTCCTAATTTCTAGTGGTTCAACTATTTCAACTTCTAGTAGCAGCAACTGTAGTCAATACGTTTACATCCATAACTATGACGTTTATGTCGAAAACTGTAATGAAATCCTCTTAGGTCAATTTGGAGTTCAAACTGGTCTGAAGATTTGACACCAGAATCAGAAACAGCCGGCGAGATACCGGCAATCACCGACGACGTAGCGAAATGGTACGATAAGAGAGCGAGGGAGATAGAAGAACGTTCTGGCCTCGTCTCGCACGCTCTCACTCTCGTTACACTGGCCACGGTGGGGGGCGGGGTGGAGGGACTTGATGACATCATGTTCCATCTGCTAACACTTGATACTTTGATATATGATATCAATGTGGAAGGTGTAACGTTAGATGAGCTGCAGAAGATGACTATACTCGAGACTTGCACTATGCTGATGAAGATGGTGAGTTCTTAGTGATTTAACGTCTGTATAAGTTACTAGTATTATGACTTCAAAAAAGTGCTGTTTAATACTTATTATAAGGCTTTTTGTCGCGTGATAGATACTAACTGGACTGATTGAAGCTTTTGGAATTCTGACTTTGTTATAAAAGTGGGCTTCGAATTCCGTGTCTTTTCCGTAGACAGGAAACGTGGAACAGAGCGGGACACCTTCGCCATTTTTTTTATACCAAGTGACTTCAAACCACGCCGCGCGTGGCATTTGTTCCGCAGTGGGTAATAAATATTTCAAAAAAATACATGTGTCTACTATTCATGTATTTATTTATTTCCAGTCGACACCACTTACATTCGTAGCGGACTTGAAGCAGTTCGTGATTCCGTTCTTGAAGCGGTTCGAGAACCTCACGAAGCGAACGGACTCCTGCCTTAGCGGCCTAACCGACTACCTCGAGAGCATCAGTGTTACAGACCTCTCTTTCATATTACTTGTAAGTAGGACATAATTTATAATGTACAATATCTTTGCCACTATAGCTCAACTTTATCTCTAAAAAAGTACTTTGCAGTTGTATTCAGACTACACTGAATTCACATTATTTTAAAATTACTATCAATCTGTTATTAATTTGTGACTCTTTGGTTTCATAACCGAATACTCATTTATTTAAAAACCTCAAAGTTTTTCTTCTGTTAAGACGTAATAGTAGCTCAACTATAACTAAATATATATTTTTTGTAACTGTCCATCATTCCTGTATAGACAAACTTTTTTATATCATTTTCTAATTTTAATTAGGTGCTACAATCGCCCAGTGAGTTTGAATTGGACGTTCGAACTCATCTGGAGTTGGCGGAGCGCTGTCTGTTCGCGCACACCGGCACTGAACAACTGGACAAAGCGTGCGACTTGCTCGATACTTTGCTGAAGGAGACGTAAGTTTACCTCTATAATGAAGCCTACAAGTTGTATAATTTTCAATCGTCCTCAAGTTTTTTTTATTTCAACGTTTATTTACGTCCCTTGTCATTAATTTTACAAAATCTGTAAACATTAGAAACTGAATACTTTTTATTTCTTCTGAGTTCAATCGTTTTGAAACATTCCTTTCCAATGACTCTCTATTTACATATATGCACTATTATGTTAGTAATAATAATTGGCTAACCTTATTTCTCGGTTATTCTTACTAACCGGATTCCTTCAGCTATAAACATTATATTTAAAACAACCTTAAAAACAAAAATAAAAATTCACAAATAATTTTCTCTTACTTTGTCGTTTAGTGACGGCAGCATCAGCGGCAGTGAGCTGGTCCGCCGCGCGAAGGAGATCGAGCGGCTGGTGTCGGGCAGCAGCCGCCTGGCGTGGCGCGGCCTGCGCGTGCCCCCGCGCGAGCTGCGCGACCTGCGCGACGACCACAAGCACGTCTACAACCTGCTCACCAGGCTCGCCAGGACACTCGCGCTCGGGTGAGTCGCGCGCGTTATACACTCTAGCGCTCTTATACAAGACAGGCACTATAATATAGAAGTAATAATATGAAGTTATGCTGCCTTTGTTCCTGTCAAAAAGAAACTTTCAGGAAGGTAAAGACTTGACCTCAAAGTCCCGGTTTTGGATAGTGAAATATGGATGCAAGTTACCGACAAAAATAGCAACATTCCTCTGCTGCCGTTCCGCTTCCTAAGTACAAGTACGTGTTGAGTATAAACGTATAACAAGAAGAAGCCCATTACACTTTACAGTTCTCTACACTAAACTCTACAGTTGTTCGAAATAGTAAGAAAATAAAGATAAATCTTAAAAAGAAACAACAATTATCTAGATCGATAATTTTTGTCTGGTGGAAAATGTATAAATCATACTCAGGGCCTCCAGATTTACTGAAAATTTCTGCGCTTTGTACATATTGCAGTCAACATGGCGATGTAATATAGATTACTGTTTTGCTTTTTGCAAAAATAACACCAATTTTCTTGAAAAGAGGATTGTGTTGTGTTTATGCTTTTAAAACTACTCTCGCTGTAAGAAATTTAATCCTTGTGTCGCGGGGGTTTCACAAACAATCTAATCACTTGCATCAATACACCCACACTCAGAAAAATAGACGTTTTAAAAAGATTTCAGGCATGTTACAGGTAGTAAATAAAAAAAATGTAGCTTTTATCATCATCGACCATTTTTTTCGATGCCACCACAGTGTCTCTTCACTTTAGCTATTTTAAGAAAAACTAATTATACCCCATCGTTAACCTAACATTGTCATGACTCCCGTTTCCGTACGAAATCTTTCAATTATTTATCTTCAAAAACATAAAACATGCTTAAGTTACATAATTAATTCTTTAACTTCATGTATTTTAACATTAGCTTTATCATCAGACTACTTGGAGCTAGTTTAGATTAATGCAACAACTATCGTCACCCATGTTTAAAAAAATATAAATATTTTAAATGTGTTCCATAAAAGAATGCATACATGTAAGCACGTATTTAACAGAAGTGCTTTCCGAATCCGGCGATTCGTGCGTGAGAAAAGTGTCGAACAGGCTGTGATCCCTATGGTGTGCCCGCCGGTGGTCAGGTAAGTAGCGGCCGGCTGGTACGAGAGAACTATCCGTTCTGCATGAACTGGGTAACAATGGATGTTGAGTAGATAGATATTTATATCTACGTGTTAAGTAGCGCTTTCTATGAGTTCGAGAGTAAGACGCCTCTTTGGATTATGAACCACAAACCTCGACGTATTGTTTCCGCAATGTCAACAATTTTTTTAGTACAGGGGTACATTCTTATAACGCTCCTCTTTTATTTATTTTGTTATAAAAGTGAACATTGTAAAGGCACTTTTTAAGTTTTTATTTATTTACCACCTTTTTTTACAAATCAGATACATGTTTAATTTTGATAATGAACGTTATCATCAGTATCGTATCGTAAGCACCAGTAGTAAGTGTGAAAATGTATTTGTTAGATACCAAAACAAGAATAAATATATTTAGAGTAGCATGAGTATCTTCATAATTAGGTACAACGTTGTTTTTTATTTGAATGTTTTATTTCTAATAAGTAGCTTGTACTTGCTGGCTTGAATTTTTAGCAAAACTGTGTTACTTGTTCTGTGTAAAGTAGTTAACTACGCTCTATTCCTGTTTAAGCGAAACAGCTGACCTTATAAATTGTTTTTTTAATAAGTATTGTAAAGTAATAAAAGATTCACATGTGTAAGATTGTTGATGTGATTATTTCGGATAGTGCGACCTAGATTTTAATTATAGCTACCGATAAAACATATAATTACTGTAAAGAAGTTCAGTTTACTTGCAAATTTCTTTTTCAGTTTTGGGTCCTGAAAATACTCACGGTTTTTTTAGAAGATTTTCTTGAATAAATAAGTCATCAAGAGTAATCTTAACCTATATAGAAAGATATGTACAACCCTACCATGCATGCTAAAGATGTTTCCATTAAGTGATACTGCATGCTAGGTGTCCATTCGTTTTTCTTAAAAGTCGTTTGAGATATATGAATACCGCTAAAATATGTTAATTTAAAATGTAAATTGTAGTTCATGTGCGTAGCGAATTTGTATTATTATTATTACAACTTTGAGTGGACTTTTCATGAGATTTATTGTTACAGAGAGGAGAAACCAACCCAACAGGATTGGGAGAAGTTGCTGAAGGATATATTGGAACTGCAGTCGACGCTGTTCGATTGTATTACTAAGGAACAATGCCACGAGGTATAACAACCTTCGAATTCATTATTTTGTCTCGGAAGATTATTGTACAATGTTGCTTGTTATGGTGTTATTGTAATTAGCACAAATAGTTTATCAATAACATAGCGAATATGCAACAAGTGCACTGTTGATTGATGGAATCACGTGAATATTCAACTAATCTAGAGAACTAAAACTTTCCTACAAAAATGCCTGCCAGTGCAGCCCATTTGCCGTTGAAACCTGAAGACACCTTGAACCATTTTCCCGTACAGATATACGCATCAGCTCTCCTAACGTCTGGCGACATTCCAAGTATCAAGTTGGCCAGTGAAGTACTGACATGTACAGCTGACGGCCGCCGCAACTCGCAGCTCGTCAACTACGAGAGGAGCGTAGCGCTAGTGTCCGCGGCCGCCAAGGAGTATTTCAACTCCGCCGGCAGTTTGAACGATCCCGCCTTGGAGATGGCCAAGTATGACCTGTGATGATATTGATGAAGTTAAAATATTACGAAGTACTATTTATATTAATTTTGTGTATAATTAAGGATTGAGGACAATTATGTGTGTTTTTTCCAGATGTTGTCTAACATTAATAAAGGACGATAACAAAGAAGTTCAAAAGGAATTGGATTTGATATTAGCGTTGCAACTCTTGCATTCGTTTGGTGTTACCAACCTTCTGCCGATACAAGGTAAAGTACTTAAAATTTAACCTCATGAGCGGCGGGTGTTAAATAAAAATTGTACTTCAAATCATTTTTTGTTTCCAGTTCGAGTTTGTGAAAATCGAATAAAGATAGTAGAAGGTTGTTTACAATTGGATCCTAATGCCTACCTAGCAAGCCATAAGTTACTGAAGCTAGCGACGTTACTGAGAGTGAACGGAGATGATGAGGTGTCGAGGTAAATAGGCAACATATTATAATTGAAATTGCTACTATTTTGAACCATCTTACTATAAATGTTGCGGTTAACTTATAACAATCAGCCTTCGACGTAGCGGAGTATCCGATCCTCTTAGTTTTGTCTTTACTTAGATTGCAATCATGAAAATCGCTACGATGAAAATTCTTTTCTGAGTTGTTAGCTATGCCTATTACGTTATAGTTGTGATCCCATGATGTTTGAATATCGTAACTAAACTTCCACCTCATACTTACTTGCTCTATGCGTCTTGACGGTCTGCTGCGTTTCTCGCATATCGTCGTGCGTCGCGGACTGTCATGTTGCGCAGTACGTGCTGCTCTGCTGGCGGCGGTGGGCCTCATCTGCGATATCTTGGTTTGTGGGATGCCGGCTGAAGTGTGTCCTGCGTGTCCAGGGAGGGCGAGGTCCTGCAGCTGGTGGGCGCGTACGCGCTGCGCGCGGGCGGCGGCGGCGGCGGCGCGGCGGCGGGCGCGGCGCGGCGCCTGGCCACGCTGCGGCACGCGCGCGCGGCGCCGCTGCTGGCGCACGTGGCGCGCACGCCGCACGCGCACGCCGACCGCCGCGCGCGCCGCCAGCTGCTGGCCGCCGCGCTCACGCACGCGCAGCCGCAGCTGCTCGAGGACATGCTGCGCGCCAGGCCAGTACACAACACATACTCACAGCTAGCGCTGGATGACGCTTCACATGGTCAATAAATACTCAGTAGTAGACTCTAACCGTCAAATGAAGGTCGAAATAGCGCTAACGCCTCTAAAGCGAACGCCGCGTGTCTATTGTGATGTGAAAAATGGTAAGCGCTCATAAAAGGACCGCCTACACGCATAAGGAGGACGCCGAATTTAGTGCCACAGTTTTTTTTTCGTTCGTTACTATTAGTTTTTTCATTCATAGCTGTTGTTGAACCTGTGCATTCCATGAATTCTAACCGTGTCACCGTGGTACGCACACAAACTCAACCAATGTTCACAAAAAAAAAAACACTTCGGTACTTCTCAGTCACCACCGATTTAACCCATTAAATTCTATATTTCATGAACAGGCTAGAATTAGAACTGGAAGGTCTGCAACAAATGGGTGTAACGCTTAAAGAAAACAACCAACTTTCTGAGCGTTGGCCTTCAACTGATGATGAGTTTGCGGACGCTATTACAACGGTAAGTTCCAATTACGTTCATCGCATATCACAAAAAATACCAAAAGTACCTTATCTATTAATAGATTTTTAATTACTTTTTTTAACAGCCTATTATTGAAAAGAAGGATCTAGTTGTACCAGCTAAGCCGGAAAAGAAGATACCGCTCTTCAACTATTTGCTCGACACGTTCCAGAATAAATTCGCTATTAGGTTTGTATTGCTCTAGCAATATCTAAGTCTTTTCTCTTACATATCTATTACTTAGAGAACCTATTGATCAGATATGAAAAACTTAATACAGTGTACCAAACAAAAGCAACCCTCAAAACCTGTCTCCTCAAAGCATCAGAACAATTTTTCTGAGATGCGATACTTCACTTTAAATATTTTCCTGATTCAAAACTTTTGATCAGTCTTCTGATCAGGGTAGAGTGGTCCTAATGCCTTGTGAGTTCATTATAACCTATGCACCCGATCACCTCATTCCGAGCGATTCAACACCAAACTTCTCATATATTTTTTCCCCAAAATAACAGCGACAACAAAACGTCATCCAACGAGCCGGTAGAGAAAACAGTCCACTGCCAAGAGTTCTACCGCAATCTGTACCCGGAGCATCAGATCAGCAACAACTACTACAGCTACGACCGGTTCTCGATACCTGATGCCGCTGAGGGGCCGACCGCTGTCGGACATAATGTGCTCAAATGGTTCTACATACAGAACTGCTTGGAGAATGGGTCTACGTGTGAATTGGAGTCTGAGGGTATGAGATTGACTTTATTTCTAGAGTTGTGTTTTTAGAAGTTTTCAATCAATTTGAATGTAGAACCGCGGTTGTGATTATGAAACCTCATGACTGAAGAGAACTCTACAATTTCCCGTTTGTACCAATTGTTATTTTGGCTTAAATTTCAGTAAACTGCAATTTTCGTCCTTTATAATCATATAGAGTATTAATTTATTTTCTCCTACTTACACTTGATTATTTTCTCTCCTCAATATGGGACCATTGGTTACCTCTCGTTTACATTATCGAGGGGATCAGGTGTGGTTCATGCAGTGCTATAAACGTGGTGGGATATTTGTGTTCTAAATCCTGATATATTTTTACATATGTGTGTTTGTGTTGTCGTCAGTGGTGAGCAAGTGCGCCGAGCAGCTGGTGTTCTGCGACACGGGGCTGTCGGTGTCGCTGTGGCTGCGCGGCGGCGGCGCGGGCGCGCAACACTCGCGCGCGGGCGTCTGCGCCGCGCTCTACGCCGCGCTCATCAACTGTAACTCGCCCACGCTGCGGGACTACGCCTACCTCGTCAAACCTGCAGAGGTAACCATACAAAACTTGTATATTAAGAACAGTTTTTCAAATATCGTGGTATTATACGTCACCGCGGCAAAGTCTATTGCCGGCAGGTGTGAAGCCCGGTTAGGATATTTGAGTCATTTGCAAAGTCTAGAGGACTTTGTGTATGTGATTTGAATGTCTTCAAAATACTTCTGTTCATTATTTCTTAGAGGGGAAGAAAAACAATATTGCTTTTTTGATGAAACAATAACTTGAAGCGTCAAGTCAAGATCAAACAAATTATAACTAATGAGATTCAAAATTATGTCTTATAGAAAAAACTAAAATACTAACACAACTATTGTCATCAGATGGCACGCTCCACATTGAACCACAACATTGCATCGCCTGAACAAATGGAGTTGATCCGCGAGTGCATCGAGCGTCTGACCGGCATGGGCGAGGTCAACGCCCTCCGCGCTCTGGGATACAACGTCAACGGCTTGCTGTTCAACGCCGACGAAGAGTATCGACGGGAGATTATATACAGGGTGGCTAGGTATGTGCGAATTTAAAGAATTACCCCAGGTTAAGTTAATTGAACGCGTAGAAAATTAATTCTGCAGCGAATTATTTATTCTTAACATCTAAAACGAAAATGTCATCAATAAATACTCGTCACTCAATAAGCACTCGTCACCTACTATGCTTACGCCCAAGCATGGCTATCCTATGGCATTATCCTATGGGGAAATAGCACGGATTCACCAACTATATTCACCCTACAAAAAAAACTTATTCGAATAATCAGCAACATAAAACAGACAGACAGTTGTAAACCATATTTCCAAGAACACAAAATATTAACCCTTGCCTGCCTGTACATATTTGAAATTTGTAAATTTGTCCGCAAATACCCCGAATACTATAACACCCGTAAAGACATCCAAACAAAATATACCTTAAGACACAATAATAGATTAAACCTACCTACATCCAGACTGAAAATACACTCGTCTAGTCCCCTAGTCATGTCAGTAAAAATATATAATAAACTACCAAAGCACATAAAAGAAGAAAATAAAACAAATAAATTTTTAAATAAACTAAAGTGTTTTCTAGAGGTCAAGTGCTACTACACAATAAATGAATTTTTTGATGATAAATTAAACTAAAACAAAAAACACTATCTAAATAATATTATATACCTATAGAGTATATTGAATACATACACATAACACCAAATAAAAATAAAGATACACCCTTGTAAAAATAAATAGATAAAAAAGAAGTAAAATACCAACATAAATACATATAATTATATTTCTTACATATGATATATAAAATTATAATGTGCATTTATTAATGTAATAAATAAAAAAATAAAATAAAATTTTAGATAGGCATATGTATCATGTATGTATATAAGGCTATTTGTTACTGCTTCCTCTCTCCTAAGATATTTGCTGTGCCCGACAGGGTCCATAATGGTTCTGTATTATTAGATTTTAAGACCTTAATGTACATTATGGAACGCAATAAATAATTGAGTATTGAGTATTGAGTAAATTGTAGTCATTAAACGCCATTGTAGAAGGTACCTCTATAGGTCATTGTAGTATATAGATCTACTAAGTATATTCAGTTCTAAATATTGTTGTTTTAGGAGTGGATAAATCTTTCACGTAAAGTCAATCTTAATACTTCCCTTGTCTCCTTCAGTCTCTCTTGGAGCTACTTGCCAATACTTTTCCACAAGAATGTCATTTTGGAATTTTGCTCCTGGATTCATTATTGTATCGCTATTTGAAATAAAAACTTTAGATTTTCCCCCATAAGCTGTGGCTATATTAATATGTGTGTTGGTGTGGGCAGGTCCCCGGCGGCGGGCCACGTGTCCCGCGCGGTGTCGCTGGGCGGCAAGTACGGCGTGCGCGCGCTGGACGTGTGGCTGCAGCACGCCGCCGCCGCGCTGGCGCAGGCGCCGCCCGCCGCGCCCGCGCCGCCGCCGCAAGAGTGTCTCACGCCCACTGCACATGCACAGTAAGACAGCTGAAATTGAAAGTTTTTGGGCGCTGCACAGAAAGCTTGATGGGTGATTGTGCACTGCACAGTTAGCACATACCACTTTAAGATTACGCACTGATTATATGGATATAAGAGCTCGATCCCCGTTAGTGTAAACGACCGATAGGAAAACCAAAAATTTATAATTTTATTTGTTATTCCATCGCGGGATACATGTCTCTCTCTTGTTTACTATTTTTTGTGTACACAAAACTTAATTAAACAACCAACGAATTTAGATTCAATAAATTATTAAATTAAATATTACTTTAATGAAATACCATTACTTTTTTCACATTTGCTTAAACTAGATCTCATTTACAAAATCCAAACAACAGGATATATTATACTTTTTCGTCCTACAATTAACGATTTATCTCTACTCTAACTAGAATAAAGGAAGCTCTCTGGCCCGAATTGAGCGGCACCGAGCACAACGCGCTCATCAACTTCTTCCTCCTACTGAAAGGCGTGGACGAGAAGGCGCCCATCTCCGGCCTCACCGCAGCTGAACACATCAAGCTGCTCAAGAAGGCTAAGGCCGCTTCAACAGGTAAGTTTATAACATACAGTTATCACTTCGTTCAAAGCAAGAAATTGATAATAATGGCTATAACAAAAAACTAACCTTCCCATTTGAAATAATGTGTAACGCCATCTACTACCCAAACAGTGTGATTACAACTTATAATTGTATGCATTTTTCTTCTTATTCTTTGTCGTAACACTCTTGTCAGAGAGTTTTCGTGGACGATATAGTAAGAGTGGTGGCAAGCTTAACTATTTGTCGCCATTCCTCTGGTACCATTACATGCATATTTATGGCGGGACTCAAATGATCTTTGTTTTATATCTTTAGTTTGTAATCTTCACATTGTTTACCTCAGATTTAGACTACAAGCTCTTGCTGGAGCAGCCGACGGCGGAGCAGCTGACCGCCCACATCCTGTCCATCATCAAGCCGGAGAACGTGGGCATGGTGACGAAGTTCCTGCGCTCGCTGCCGCCCGCCTTCAAGATACCCATCTCCGTCAACGCCATCTATACCAAGTGGCTCACCAAGTACTTCTTTAGTGTAAGTTGAATTATGTTTAATCTGTATGTAGAAATGTAGGGAATAAGAAAATAAATTATTTATCATTCAGATTTAAGCTAGATAGATGATATTTGTATTGATAGCAACGCTACTAATATGTGAAATTATCAGTCTTCTTGTATGATATGAGTCTATTTTTAATATTAAAATTTAAAATACCCAATTTATGATTCACCTTAATTTGGTTCTCAAACTAGACTAGCCTAGGAGCTAACCAGATCGTTTGCTCTTTGATTTTTATTTTTATTTCAACTAAATAATAATAATCAATTATTTCTGACCAAGATAGTCCATAGAGTGTTAGTAATAGTGGTTTAACAAATTATATATAAGCTATATCCTTTATCTTCGTAATATAAACCATCAATATACTTGTGCAGGTCCCAGCGAACGCTACGAACAAGAAGTGGATGCAGCAGTACCGGCAGTGCGCGAGCTACTTCAACAAGCTCTCCAAGCACGAGCTCGTGCAGTTCGTGGCCGACACCTGCTTCACCGACGACGCTATTGAACTGTGAGTATATGCCGAGCGGTTGAGATTACCAAGCCAAACCCACTGCGATCGACGTGTCGCGATTTGATCCCCGAAGGAAAAGCTTTTGTGTGATTTATGAATGTTTGTCCTGAGTCTGGGTGTCTTTGTGCGTGTGACTGGTATGGTATATTGTGATTGTCAGCTTGGGCCGGGAGTAGTTAAAAAAAATTAAGTATAGACATGTTTTGTGAGGCTATCTGTCTGATTGTTATATCACGCCTTATGACCACAAGATTATTGTTATCAAAATCAAAGTTTCTTATGTTTGTAGTCATGATTGTGTTTCGTTTCAAACAGCGTGCCTGCCGGGACACGCAGCCTGATGATAATGCAAGCAGTCGACTATTGTCAACAAGAACAGGAGAACGACTTCAAGTATAATAAAACGTGAGTCTTCTATTGAGTTTGCGTTTTCTTAAACATAACCCTAAATAACAGGTGTATTTTTGAATTTCACATTATATTAATTAATTCATTTATTTGCAGTGAACAAACCTGGGCCCAAGTAGGCCAAGAGCTGACCCGATGGGCTCGCTTCCTCGAGAACTTCCACTCGACTACCGTACAGAGCATCATAGACAACAGCAACGTACCTAGAAATGAGATATGGCCGTGAGTTATTTACGTCTTAAAAATTTATACTTCTCTATACTATATCACTTATATTCAGAAAGTCTGTTCCTCTTTATAGCAAGTATTGATTCATTAGAGGGAGCGACACAGGGCACTTCATCGTCATCTTCGGCATTTTTTAAATCAGTGCAATTTTTTTAACACAGTGAGATCGAGAAGAGCCACGGCAACCCGGAAAAGGTGACTACATGCTTAGCCCAGCTTGTCCACGCGTTTGACATGCGCGCGCCTGCCCTGGGCTCGCTGCTACAGTGCCTGCACTGCGATGTGGAAGCTCATCATGTGTTCTCACACATAGCGAATAACCACCTGCACACATCTAGGTATCGTGAATATTAAGAGTCCACGATCTCTCTTTTAAAACAGATATATTTACGTCTCTTCACCAATTTCCTCTAACCTCCAACCTCTTCAGTGAGGTATCATAAATAAACAGCATTATGATTTTCTTTATGTGATCACAAGGCACGCACAATCTGCCGATAACAAAGCAAGAGTCGAAACAAAATTATAATTTTATTATCATAAATTGGTTCCGTCGAGAATTTTACCTCACACCCGTTAAATAGACCTTTATATTTATGGCATCCAATTCTTAATATACCTTCAATTTCTAGTGATATACTGAACCTAGTCAACCGCCTAACCCAATATCACAAAGAAGGCATCAAGTTCCCTGAGGAGCTACTAGACGTGGTGATGCAGAAGGCGGCGGAGTTCTCCCTCCCGCCGCACAAGCAGATAGGCCTGCTGTCGCTCAGCCAGCGCGCGCGCGTACACGACACCGACGACATGATGAAGATAGCCAGCTTCAGCGTCGACCTGTTCCGCACTGAGTGGCCAGAGGATGTCGCCAAGGATGTTACTTGTAAGATTGTCTTATTGTTGCTACTTCTGATTTATGCTCAAGGTCACAAAAAGTAGGAAAATAACGCTATTTGTATGCTTTTTGTTTGCTTCAGCATGTGTCTTATTTTCAGTCACTAATTTATTTTAAATGCCATAACATTTCAAAACTGAAAACAAGGAGACTTCTTTCTCGATAGGCATTTGTCATAAAACAGAAGAACAACAATAATCATTTCATTACTGCTACATGACTTCGCCTTATTAAATAAAACCTCACGTAATGTTGTAGGTGAGAACCTAATGACGGAGGAAGGCCGCCGCGATGCCTTTGCCAAGATCCTGCAGCTGTCAGACACGTGGCAGCGTAAGAAGGCCCTGGTCGATGTGGTAAACTGCTGGCCGCCTACAAGGAGCAGGTAACAAGACTAGCAGTATAATGTCTTATTCTCATAGATTTAATTACATACATAAATTATATGATTTCTATATTGTCTATTAGCGGAGACCATTTTCTGTGTGGCCTATTTGTTAACAAGTAATGTTTATTTACAGCGAATCCCGAAGCCTGCATAGTGAATATATCAGCCATCTTCTGAAGAACTCCACTGATCAGAAAGAGAGCTTAGTGCTCATCAAGTTACTTTTACGGCGACCTGTGCTAGTTGACGAGGTAAGATATAATATGCTATAATAGTGGTAGTTAAAAAAAATCTATGTTCAAATTGAAAGCTTCTTAAAAAAATAATTTTAAATTAAATAATTTATAAGCACAGTGTAGACGCTTTAATAAACCTCTTTTGTCTGATTTTAGGAAATTAAATGGCTGTCGTCTGATGTACCAGCCGAAGCGGTAGTGAATGCAATATGGTTGATGCTTCTCAGCAAGTGCGAACAATCCCAGGACGATATTCTGAATCTAGTTCTAGAACACAAGGTACTAAAACTAAACCTATTCCACATTTTTATACTTTTAGAATATCATTATCTATTAAAATGTGGTTCATACTTTTTCCAGGAATATGTGCAGAAGCAAGAGATAGACGATGAATTAATCAAAGAGCTGCTCGACAACAATATGTTTATTAAACTAGTCGCAACACCCCTATACACTTTCTTCATAAACTACATAATCACTAACGAGACTGCAGCCTCTGCAGCAACCGTTGGCGAGGGCGCGAGCCCCAGCCCCTACACGCTGCAGTGGGCCACTACGGAACTGCTCAAGGCCAACTACCTTGCCGAAGCTGGGCATCTGAAACTCATGTCTCTTGGCGTCCCACCATCACTCCGCGGATTCTCGCAATCAGTCCTGTACTGCAAAAATATGTTTACCAATTAAATTATTCTTGATGTATTTTAAGTCTATCGGTGTCTATAATAATCAATGGATTAATATATTACGGTTAAAGGGCTATTTTGTTTTATTTTACGTGCCATCTTTTTAATAGCAAAAAAAAGATATAGGTATATGCATGAAATACTAAATCTTATCAACAGTTGGAGAAAATATTAAGATTTCCCTAAAAATAAAAAAAGCTGAGAAAACTGATAACAGACATCTGGACCTGGCCCAATTTTTCGCTTAGCACTGCAGGGCAAAGGCCTTCCTTCAATTCGATCTCTAGTTTTCTTAGAAGCGTTTTGTGTTGAGAGCTTTTGAGTGTTAAAATGTGCGAAGCCAGCAGCGAAACGCACCTGTCAAATGTCAATGTCAAAACTTTTAGGTTATGTGTAAAGGAATACTTTTCAGTTTCTAATCTAAACAAATAGAATACTTATTATATTGTATTAAAATAACACATAACAATGCTTAGCGCAATAAGGAATACTCTACGGGTTCCCGTGACCACTGCGACGCGGTTGTTCCAAACATCTGTTGTACAAGCGTCGGATAAATTCGATCACAAGAGAATCCCTTTGGAGGACGAAGGTGTTCAGGGAGAGAAAATTGTTGACTTAGACTCAGCCCTGAAAGTGTAAGGATTAATTTTAATGTAAATATATAAACGGCTAAGTGTAGTTCTGACCTTCTTAGCAACTGTTATAATGGCGAGTTTTCAGTACCACCAAATACAGCACAATGTATTCTTATAAAGTATTTCTTAGATAAGAAAAGTTCTCTTTTTCGCTAAAATATCTTGCAGAATAGTATTGTTTATACAAATATTTTTGTTACAGCAAACAGAACCTTTTCCCAACTCTAGATTCAGACAACTTATTGTTCAATGGGATGCTCTACAAAGACTTGCCAATCTGCAACATCCGTGTGAGTCACAACAACACAATATTCACCCTTACTGATGCAGCTGGCACGGTCAAGGTCATCAGGTCTTGTGGCATGGAAGGCTTCAAGAACACTAAGAAAGGAACTAATATTGCAGCGCAGACTACAGCTATCAGTATAGCTACTGTAAGGGTCCATCCATATTCTTTTGCTTCTAGCTTGTGTAAAGTAACCAGTATAAGATGAACTGACCAGTTCCATAGAAATTGTTCTTTTAGGTTCATGATAGATATAAATCTAGAGCTCTTAGCTAAATACATAACACTATTGTAAGTTAACATGAGTCATTGTATGTAACCAACTGCTGCTTTTGGAATAAAATAGATGTCAAATGTGTTCAATATTTTTTACTCTACTTTCAGAGGGCCATTGACAGAGGATTCAAAACTATCAGAGTGAGAGTACAAGGTCTTGGCCCAGGAAGATTGGTAAGTTATTACAAAAAATTTAACTTTTCTCATAATTTCTTTAGTCTGGTCAATTTATACTTACATTAACCTATTTCTAGTTCTAATAAAAAAACATAAATTTCTCTAACATTCATGTCAAGAAATTTATGTTAATGGCATTTTTTCCATTATTACTAGTCATTCAATTTGATCATTATTTCATCTTGTAGTTCCAGAATAAGGAATTAATAAATTTCTCATTCCTCAATTCCCATTCTTCTTTTTTTTTCAGGCAGCAGTAAAAGGTTTACAGATGGGGGGTTTAGAAATTATATCAATCACAGATAACACACATGTGTCATGGAACCCACCCCGAGCCAGAAAAGCCAGAAGATTGTAACCAGCATGTCTCTTACTTATACTTAGTCCAATAGTTCTTGTACAAATAAATAAAATAATTTAAACTTAAACTTATTTTAATTTCAAAAAGATTATTATATACATTTTAATGTAGAGAAGGAGAATCTTGTGTACAGTTTAGAAACCATACTTTGCTTGAGTTTGCCTTTTCGACATTCTGTTGTTTGCCCATTGGTTCTGGAGATCAGCTTCATTGGCTTTGGCCTGAAAATAAAGATTAATTTGTCATATAATAATTACATTCATAAAGTAGGTACTGACAAATCTGATTCATCTGTATGACTATTGGCATGGTTAAAGTATTTGAGAATGTAGTTAAGAGTTAGAGATTATTTACCTGGAAAGCAAGGTATGTGATCTGGTGTTTCCTTCTCTGTTGTGTGGTGGGCTCATTGCCCTTCTTCTTGCTGGCCGACACGCGTTTCGTGGTGTCGTCCATGAGTCCCTTCATCATCATCTCCCGCGCATTCGCTAGCACCTCCTTCTGGTTGACCTCTACTATCTGAATCTCTTCACGTCTCCTCTTGCCGCGAGCGCCCACTAGCTTCATGATCTGTTATCAAATGAAAAGATTTTGGTAATAGGTAAGGGTGGAAAGAAAGCTTAGGAATAGATACTGGAATAGGTCCAGCTAGCTAGTGACAAGCAAGAGAGCAGAGGAGAGGTAGAGCAAGTTTTTTGAAACAGTAAAGTCTCAAAACATCAATTGTACAAAAAACCATACTAAATAAGAAACAATAAAATAATGTAAGGCTTGATATTAGTAGGCGACTGAATTCAAAATAAAGAATCTAACTACTAGATAAAAAGGTTCTTAGAATAGAGAATACTTACAGCTTCATCATCAAGCTCTAAATTACTGCTTGTTTCACCAGAATAACTATCATAACCTAAGCTAGGCTCTGGGGCCATACTCTCCATATCCTCATCATAGTCTGGCTGGAGTTCCACATGGTTCACAACCTCCTCTTTTTTGAAGAATGCTTCAATACCTTTAGGGGCTGTGTCTTGAGTTTTAGCAGCTTTTTGTTCTACATCTAATGGAAGGTCAACATGTTCTGGTAACTCTACAGTCTTGTGTATTGAGAAGAAATCATTTTGTACTTCGTCATCACTCTCATCTGAGTAGTTGTTTAAGATAGGTGCTGCATCAACCTTAGCCTTCTTTGCTGGTGATGGTAATGGAGCTTTTTTCACAGGAGCTGGTTTCTTTGTCAACACATGTGGTATTAGTGATTTTGTTGTAGATATTACTCCATTTCTAGGTTGTGGTAGCATGCTTAGTAGCCCTGATTTTTTCTGTAAGTAAAAAGGTTTTATTGATATGCTTGTACATATATATCAATCATTATTGGTTGTTGAAAGGTACTTTACATATATTTCTTACCCCTTCCGTTGATCTTGGTTTAACAATTGGTATGTTGTCCTCTACATCTTTGAACTGGAAAATAAATTTAAAATTATTGGTTAAATTTAAAGACCACCAATAAAAAAGCTTTTAAAATGTTTAAAGTAGGTACTTACATCACTGAGTGAAGGCACCGTGATCTTAGCTTTTGGTTTAACAGAATTCACAACTTCTTTTTTATGTAAAAATTCATCATCTTCCTCAATAACTTGTGGCTTCTTGTTTTTTGGCTGTGGAAGGAAATTGAATAAGCTTGGAACATCCTCTTGTGGTTCTGTTTTTTCATTTGTTATTACAGATGGCTTCACTGATGGACCTGGAACTGAATTATTAACTAAATATATTGGATATTCAAACTAAATAAATACAATTGGATTAAATGTATGGACGGGCCTGTTGGTCTAGTGGTTAGTGACCCTGACTGCTATACTGGAGGTTGTGGGTTCGATTCCCGCCCAGGACAAATGTTGTGTGATGAGCATGATCATTTTTGTTCTGGTGTATGGGTGTAATTTATCTATAATATGTATGTATTTAGAAATATATGAGTAAGTTTATCAGTTGTCTGGTTACCATAACACAAGCTCTGCTTAGCTTGGGATCAGATAACCGTGTGTGAGTTGTCCCAGGATATATCTCTTTTCAGTCACGGGATCACTTCATGTGAAGAGACCTGGTCCTTTTTAAAGGTTTGCACGGGGACACAGGTCCAACAAGTAGAGGCCATGTTGAGAACTTTAATCTAAAATGTGATGGGGTATCTACCAGGGGCCATCCACCCCTGCTCTATTTTCCCAGGATATATTATATTATTATATAAATAACTCATAAGTAGCACGCAACGCTAAAAGGTGGCGAGAGAACGCACGGCGTTTGGAAACTCATGATATTGCCATGAAAACGATCACTCAAACAAGAGCAGTTCGAAAGAGAAGAAGAAAATTATTTTCTTCACCTAAATTATGTTAGTAGAGTATTATAGATTAGAAATAGATGTTTTTGAATGTTAGAATATGTAGTCTTCAGTATTTTGTAGTATTAATCAGTTCTACTAAGCTTAAAGGGTAATATAGACCACAAGAAATAATTTTGTTTTTATTAATCTTTTGATATATGAGGGCATTATGTTTACCTTCAGGCTTATTATTCAACAATACAACTGGTGCAGCATCGTTTTCTTCATCTTCATAATCACTTGAATCACTGTTATCGTAAGCTACTAAAGCCATTTTCGTCTATATAGGAATAGTGTTATGAGAGTATTATTAATTATTTTCGTCTATTTTTATTGAAGCAAGCAACTTGCAAGATCGTAAATAAGTAAATCGTAATTTGACAGTCGCGAGAGAGGTGTCTTGATCACTGTCTTGCCACATTCGGAGACTTAGTTCGGAGACAACTGTAGTGTTGTTAAAGTGAAAAACGGAAAACAATGTGGATTGCATCGATGGAATATTTAGTCGACTTTTATTGAACTAAAGAATATACTCAGTTGTGAAAATGTGAGCAGAAGTATCCTAACACAAACAAACACTCAATGACACATTCGGCTGACAGAAATTTTCCACAGGTAATCAATTGAATAATCTTCAGTTTCACACTTGTGTCATTTTGTCATATTATAGGAAATAATCTGAAAACGTTTTGTATTAAAAAATAAATAACAATAAATCGTTATTAATAACAGTACTACATTATTGTTCACGTAAGTTTATTTTAAAACTTTGTGTTTAACGTAGATACTTTATCTAAAAGTATATTTCGGCGTTTTCTGCAGACATAAATATGCCGAAAAAATTCGCTGGTGAAAACAGCAAAGCTGTCGCAGCTCGACAGCGAAAAGAAAATGTGAAGCAAGAAAAAGATCAAAAAATAAAGAAAATGATGGAGGACGCCGAGTGGGACGACAATGATGACAAGCTAAAAAAGAAACAACAGAAAAAGGTTAGAATTCTAGAACATTTAGCTCTCCTAGAACCTGCTAGTGCTTATCATTCTTATTTTTATTCCCAATACTATTATCGAAGTACTACTGGCAGCTGTAACTTGGCATGGTTGCAGCTGCCAAAGTTTGCACTATTCACTTTCAATTTTATCAAGACACATTGGTAAATAAATTACTTTCAGCATGTTTCGCGAACTACAAAATGTGGATCTAACTGGCTATATTGAAAACATGCGCAGGATAGGCAGATACGGTACTCGAAATCGACCCCTTGAAATAGAATTGCTAAGCAAGAGAATGGCCAAATACGTCATAGAAAATAACGAATACTTTTACGGTACACGGATGTCCGTGTCCGAATATTTAGATGAAAATGCAAGAAAGAAAAGACAGCTCTTGCGAGATCAAATGATTGATGCACGGAAAAAAGGTCAACATGCTGTAATTAAGAACAATAAATTATATATTGAAGGAAAACTACAGAACTCATTTGAAGAAACAAAACAATTTAACAAAACCGCTATAGATCAGTCGAATACAAACAAAGATACATACGCGTACACTCAAAGTCAACAATATATAAATAATACCCAAAATCACTCCTTTCGTTAACTCTGACCAGGACAGTAAAATACTCTTTCAGAATATGCAAAGCCTAAACAACAAGATACATCTACTAGAAGCATTTATAGAAGAAAATCCTTCATTCAAGATAATATGTTTGACTGAAACTTGGCTAACAATAGAACAAATAGAAGTTATACAAATACACGGATATAAAATTGGAGCCTCCTTTTGCCGAAAAACTCGAACCGGAGGTGGCGTTTGCATTATTCTACAAGAAGAAATAGACTTTATTTATAAACAAGATATTACTAATATGTCTGTTGAATACGTTTTAGAAGTTTGTGCAATAGAAGTAACTAGAAATAATTTATTAATAATTAATATGTATTGGAATAGAAGAGAGGAAGAAGTATTCTATCAACAAATACAAAACATTCTAAATTATATAAATTATAAATACATAAAATATAACATTATAATAGGCGGTGATTTTAATATAAATATATTAGACCGTAACTTAAAAAGTTCCGAATTCATTGATCTTATGTTAAGCTATAACTTTGTACAACATGTAAAAACTCCTACACGTATTACTAACACATCATCCACATGTATCGATCTAATTTTTACAAATTTCAATAAAAAAAATACCTACACAAACGTAGAAGAATTTGGTTTCTCAGACCATAATGGAATAGTTTTAAAAATCGATATGCTACAACCAAATCAACCACAGATTTGGTACACATCAAAAAGAATATATAACAAGAAAAACATACAACTATTTCAGTTGTACTTACGAGAGCAAAACTGGGATGACATTATATTACAAAATAAAACCGTAAATGAAAACTATAGCGCGTTCAATAATACGCTACTCAAAGCCTTAGACCATTGCATACCTCAACGCAAAACAAAATTAAAATCAAAATGTAAAAAACACTGGCTAACTGAAGGTATAAAAATCTCTTGCAAACATAAACGATTATTAAAAATATTAATTTCAAAAAGCAAAAATATAACTTTATTAAATCATTATAAACATTATGAAAAAATATTAAAAAAGACTGTTTCGACAGCTAAAAAACAACAATATATAAAAAGAATAAACAAGTCAGAAAATAAAATAAAAACAATGTGGAACTTAATCAATGAACGCACTAACAAAAAACCAAAAAGAGATAAATCTAACATTAAATTATGTATAAATAAACAAATTATATCTGACCCTAAACAAATAGCCAACTACTTTAACGATTTCTTTGCCTCAATAGGTGAAACAACTAACGACCTAACTAGCAACGATTCAAGTCAAACGGATGTGAAATACCCCACAGAAAACTCTATGTTTCTCGAACCGGTAACCCCTAAAGAAATAAATACCATATTAAAGAATCTAAAAAATAAAAAGAGCCATGGCCTAGATCACTTACCCCCATTGCTGTTTAGACAGTGCGCTGACGAGCTCACTTTACCATTTTGGGCGTTAGTAAATCAATCATTCATAGAAGGAACGTTCCCAGAACTCTTAAAGCATGCTCTAATAAAGCCAATACATAAAAAAAATGATAAAACTGACGTAAACAACTACCGCCCAATAGCCCTGCTACCCACAGCGTCCAAAATCTTCGAAAAAGCCATGTGCAATCGGATATATCATTTTTGCGAAAAATATAAAATCTTTAACGACAGCCAAAACGGTTTCCGTAAAAAACGATCCACGACCCTAGCGGTATATAAATACATTCAAGAAGCTTTAAACATAATTGACAATAAACATTATGCAGTAGGCATATTACTGGATATGACGAAGGCCTACGATAAAGTGCAGTTTAAAATACTACTAAACAAATTATACGCAATAGGAATCCGCGGTAAAGCCCATGAATGGCTGGCATCATACCTCAATAATAGGGAACAATTAGTAGAGATAGAGTCATTCAATGAAAAAACTAATGACATTCAAATTATAAGATCGAATTACAAAACCATAAACGCATCAATCCCTCAGGGAAGTGTCATTGGCTGTCTTCTCTTCCTCATCTACATCAACGACCTGCCCTATACAGTGGAGGGACCATGTGTTTTGTTCGCTGACGACATCTCGCTACTTATTTCATGCCCAGACTCTTCCAATCTTAACCAAAATATTAATTCTATTTTAACAAAAACCATCAACTGGATGAGTAATCATAACTTAGAAGTCAATTTCTTAAAAACTAAAATTATAGCTTTCCACCCCCATCAGAAAACATCTCTAGATATTAACTTTTGCTTTAACGGCACTAAAATAGAAAATGTAGATTCTTTCAAATTACTAGGACTGACCATAGACACAAACATCAACTGGAAGTGCCACATAAAAAACTTAAGATCTAAAATATCTAAATTTTCGTACGCATTACGTGAGCTAAAGAAAACGACCGATATGAAAACTGCATTGATTACATATTATGCATACGCCTATTCGTGGTTTACCTACGGCATTATACTCTGGGGGAACAGTACAGATGCACCAACATTATTTACTCTCCAAAAAAAGTTGATTAGAATCATAGTAAATATAAAACCTACCGACTCCTGTAAACCATATTTTAAAAATCTTAAGTTATTAACCTTGCCTAGCATTTATATTCTAGAAATTTGTAAATTCGTACGCCACTATCCAGAATTCTTCAATAAAAGAGAAGAAATACAAAATAGATATAATTTAAGACACAAAAACCGACTCAATTTACCAAGCTCCCGCCTAGCGATGCACTCTCACGGACCATTAGTAATGGCAGTTAAAATATATAATAAACTCCCAAATAATATAAGAAACGAGTCTAACCATTCTAAATTTATCAATAAAGTAAAAGAACTACTGATTAGAAATGTATACTACACTATAAACGAATATCTGGAGTAATTTATGTGTATATCTAATATATTAATAATTATTCTAATTGCCTGATATAATTCTGATCGCGGTAGGTGTGTGTATGTGTATGTGTGTATAAACATATATGTGCATATATGTATATATGTATGTGTGTATATATATACATGCACGTGTTGTATGTATATATATGTATATGCATGTATATATATATATATATATATATATATATATAATGCGTGTAAATGTATGTAAGTGTATGTGTGTGTACGTGCATTGTGTGTAATGTATATATATGTATAGGTTGCAGTCGGAATAGCATTAGGTCTACCGAAGAAATTCATTTTTAATAACTAATATTAATTATACAAAAACTTAAGTTTATTAATAGTAAGAACTTAACTAAAGATGTACCAAATAAATATGCTTAAGAATATTATGTAAAAGATAAACGTTATAATTTAAAATAGTACAATAAAATTGAATTACTCATAGATTGTTAAAAAAAAAAAAAAACATAGTACAAAATAAATTAGGATAGATAAAACTAATATAACCATTAATTAAAGGAAATTATATACAAATACGCAATTCACAACATTAAAATATATCATAATACATATGTCATAAATTTACTTAATAAATAGCATTATCCTCCTCTCTCCTACTTTTGCTGTGCCCGACAGGGTCCATAATGAGCTGTGAACCTAGTTATAATTTACCACCTATGTAACATTATGGTATGCAATAAAGATTTACTTACTTACTTACAATTTTATTTTATCAACTTCTTTTTCTATTTACAGGAGGAGCAGGAAAAAAAACGGCTGGAACAGCTACAGAAGAAAGCAGAAGCGAAGGCACTGCTAGAGAAAGAAATGGAATCTCTGAAGGCTGCTCCAAAGGTAGCTCCACCTCCACCCAAGATTACAAGGGCACAAATCGAGAAGATGAAGGAGAAGAGCATGAAGGTTGAGCCCGTGAAGGTGGTAAGATACAAAAATAATACTTTAATACTGATTTTCAAAACCTTAATTAAATTGTATAATAAAAAAATTTGCTATGATGAGGAGTTTAAGAGATGAATGGGAGACTAATCTCCTTAGCTCTGAGATAAATTGATTGAACTGGGGCCTAATCACAATACAGGGTAAACTTAAGAACATTAAAGAATAGTAACAAGATCATTAAAAAAGTGATTTGCAATAGGATTCCAATAAGAAACAAACAGAATTGCTAACATTACTTTTTGTATAATTTTCAGCCTTCTAAAGTAGTGGTGGTAGATGAGACCCCACTTGAGGAGAATCTCAACAGAATCCAACTTGATGGTGAAGTGGCACAGACTGTTGATGAGGCTATCTCCATACTTGGGTATGTGTCAATACTTTCTATCATAACAGTACTGAGACAAAAATAGAAGATCAAATTATTCATAAGATTTACAATTTTACAGAGTTAAATATTTACAGTACAATCCTTCATAAAATATGTTACATTTTCAGAGAGAAAGGTGGGGACTCTGACAGACACCCTGAGAAGAGGATCAAAGCAGCTTACACAGCATTTGAAGAGACTAACCTACCTATACTAAAGGCTGAGAACCCAAGTCTGAGGCTGTCACAGCTCAAACAGATGCTAAAGAAAGAATGGACTCGATCCCCACAAAATCCAATGAATCAAAAAGTCTGAATGACATTTGATTACCATGCTAATTGTTGCGGGCCAACAAGCGTGAGAAATCTCTCAGCATCATATGTACTCTCGAAAACTTCCAATTTGTAGATTTTTTAATATAAGGTGAAGTTTTACAAACATTTGTATAATCATTTACAAGTATTAGACTAATATTATGCAAGGTAAAGAAAAAAAATCTTTGGAAAGTGTGTCTTATCGAAAATGTTGAGCATTTGATGATGTTTTTAAGACAGGGATTGATGCTAAGGATGTAGACCACCATCTTCTATAATTTGCTCTATAAAAGTCATTTTCCTGTCCTGCTATTTTTAGGTTATTTGTTTAGTCAAGTCAGTCTGATAACTGTATAGAAAACAATGATGTACTGTAATGTTATTACTAATTTATTTCATAAAATGCAGTCTTACATATTAGGTCATAAACATTTTGTACTAGACTATCCCAACACATTGTAAATATTAAATACAATTATTCTAAATTCACTCTGGTTCATTACTATATTGAAGGGCAATGCCCTTGCGGCCCTTTTCTGCCTTTTTCACTTCTGTTTCTCCTAGGTTTTGTTCCAGTCCTGTCCATGTCCTGTCTTGAAGACTTTGTCCTATACTTTCTAGAGCCCAGTTTTGTTTCTCTGCTAGTTCTGTACTAGTACCTTCATTTGCGTCTACTTTGGTCTCTCTTATCTTTCCTGTAATAAGGCTGACATCCATTGTCTCCTTGATGTGGTCTATCTCACAATAATTACGTCTGCCAGGCAACAGTTGGTCATAATCAGTGACATGTGTAGAGAAATATGGTTCTCTGTTAGCATTCAGAGCTACTTCTAATTCATAAGGATAGACTATTGGTTTGTAGAAATCTCTGGCACTATAAAGGTCATTTTCAGGACAAGCAATCATTACATAGATATCAATCTGAAGCAGAACAAATGAATTTTAAGTTATAGATATACAAAAGAGTTAACAATAAATAATTGAAATAAAGAATGAAACATACTTCAGGAAAATTTGCCAGCTTGGCTACGTTAGGTTTGCCAACAGACACTATGTAACTTTTCTTCCCATTAACTTTACACAGCTGTTTCATCCTACTGATAATGTCCTTGGTCTGATCTCCAGCCAACTTGCACACAAGAATGCCCACAACATTAGCATCCTTGCACTTTTCAACTAGGAATCTGCGGCGCTTGAACCACACAGTCTCCTCCAGATGATCCACCTTCCTTGTATCAGGGTCCTGTAGGTACCATTCAGAAGCTGGAAAAAAGTTAAAAGACTTAATTTTTATAATTATTTAGGTATACTTGACTTGAAAAATGTAGTCAGTCTGTCTGTACTTAATATGTTAGTAATAAAATTTGAAAAGATATTTAATACCTGCAATAGATATGCTATAATTGAAGACTGTCTGCCCTCTTGACCCTATATGAATACAGATGCAGTCCGCCAAGGCTTCCACAGAGAACTCCTCACCGTCTTTGTTCCTGACCACTCTGCCAAGGAACCTATTTGGTTTCTCTTCTATCTCCACATAGGAAATGTAGCTTTTAGGGTAGGATTGGAACCAGTATTTGGAAATGCTTTCTGAAATAATATAATTTGTGTTTTAAACTTATAATAGTCATCAGGTATTTTTTCTAATATTAATGAAATAAATCCATGAGTCCCAAAAAAATTGATGGACCAATAACTGTCTTGAGAGTAATTTACCTATACAATGTTCAAATTCAGCATCATAAAACAAACATAGTTTAACATTTTCATCAGAGCTAAAATGTTCTAGTAGTGTCTTCATATTTTCTTCAACTTGCAGTTGTTTCTTTGGCAGCACTGTGAATACAGGAATGTTGGTTTTGGAGAAGCATGTGTGACCATAATGAACAACAGCATTGCCCTGCACATGCATAGCAGCTACTGAGTCCACACAGCAACTGTAATGGTCATGGTTTTTAATTAGAATAGGCTTAAAAATATAAAAATTACATTGTTTCTACAAACATTTTTACTAGGAGAAGTTAAAGTTTAGTTCTAAGAACTTGGCAAACAACCACATACACCAAAACTGATTAAACAAATACGCACCTGGCGTAAGAAGTGTCTCCAAGAATATAAAGATCAACATCAACCTTCTTCTTGATTTCTTCATAAATCTTTGCACTCACACTTAACAGCTCATCAGGAAATTGAAGGCAAACCTAAGAAAGTATCACAACGCTTAAGTTTTGTTATTAAATACACCACAGTCATTGTATAAATAATGTTTACCGTTTTGAAGTCATTGTTGGTTATCCATTGACATGTTTCCACAATATCAAACCGTGATATTAAATCGTCGAACTGTTCTTTTATGTTACTGATTTCCAGCTCCCGTTCTATGCATAATTTGCCGTCTGTTGTAAAGTTTGCCATTTTTACATGTGATAATTATTTGAAATAATGAAATACATGAAGTGCCAAAGAAAATACGTGCAACTCCGGTGAATAATGACGTTTTGTTTGACTTGACACTGACAACTCTGACAAGTGACAGGAGACAAGTTTTTTGTCCTTGTACAGTGTTGTCTGTGAAAAGTTAAATGATATTTTTAAAGGCCTGCATGTGGATAATTTTGATGGTAATTACAAAAAATGAAAAGGCGGTAAAAATCGATAGTAAAAAATAGTCAGGGTTTTCAAAGTTTTATTATTTAATACATGTATAAAGCATAAATAAGTAGACATAAAATCCTAGATAAACTAATACCCTTCATCGCTGACAGTGATTGTGTAGTTAGGATAGGCTTTTTTAATTAATTTGGCAGCAATCTCGTGGTCAGCCTTGCCATACCCTTGTGAGTAGCCATAAATATGTATCTTGTTATTTTCTGGGTCATGAGATATTCTTCCTCCTCCAAGAGGTTCACAGTCTAAAGGCTGAAGAGCTTCTTGTACCTAAAATAAAATGATGGAGGGTTCTTAAACAATATAGGATATTTTTTATAATTTCTTGTAATAAGTAATTTAATTTGTTTAGGGTTTGACAAACATACAAGCCATACATAGAAAAAAGTTCTACATACAAACAAGGTTAAAACTATAGCTTTAGAGATACAAAGAACATTGAAAATAAAATACACATAAAACTTAGAATATTTTTTCTGTATTATCAGTTCCAAAAACAAAACAATCATCAATGATGTTGTAATTCTAGAAATCAGAATTGAATACAAAAGCAACTGATGAAAGTTGTCTTATGTGCAGATAGTTATAAAATTTTTGGGCCCACTGACCTGGCTCATCCTACTTACTTAGACCAAACTTAGTTTCAACTCTTGTACTACAGTTTGAGCAAATAAATTAACATTTGAACAACTGTTATTTCAAAATATGAGTAGGTACTAACAAAAAAAATATCAAAATCAGGTTCATTTCAGGTTCATAAACCACGCAGTTACATAAAAAGCATGCATTCTTCGGTTGAATTGAGTAAAGTCCTTTTTCAGATGTCACTTAGAAATAAAAATCACTGATAATAAAGTTAATCCTGCCAACCCTTTGTAAACCTGTAGCACAACCTTTGATTGATAAAGTTGGGTCATTGGCAGTGCCGGCGTAAGGACCACCGACACCCCGAGCGAAAATATTGTGGCACCCACTTGGAAGCAATATCAAGTGTTAGTTTTTTGCTGATCCCAAGTAAAATTATATTAAGAATTTCATCTTTCCTTTAGCGTTACGTTTGGCGGTGGAAGTATTTCACCTCTATCTAGTAAACCTTGTTTATATGAGATTAATTTAAGGCGCTTACTCAACTATTCCTCATTAACATACCTCATCATAAATATCGGAGTGGTAGTTACATCTTTTGTAGCCACGGACAATCACAGTTGGTTCCACATTAACCTTTGTTTTGTCATATACATTTAGTAATATATACTTGAAGACCCCGGTGGCATCAATGTCAACTTTAGGTACTGATTCTAGTGCTACTGACATCTTTCCGAAGCACCCTGTAGAAAATATAAGCACAGAGATAATGTAAGTATGAACAAAATACATCGTAAATTTTACAGGTTATTTATGTAAGTACCTCTTTGAATAGTTTTCAAATTTGTTGGTGAAAATACACCAGTTTTTGTGAATGATATAACTCTAAATAACATAACCTAAAAGCCGACAATTTTGACAACACTCAACTACCAATATCAAACACTTGACACTTCATTCAAATACACATACCCATTGCTTTATTTATTATTTTTAATCTGCGGTTACTAAATTCTTTTTCTAAAAATGTGTGTCTCCATTCTTCTAATGTTGGACTATTTTTTGCTGATATTGTCTAACTTATTTATTTTGTCACATTCAGATTAACATAATAAATAAATATAGTTTTTAGTGCATATTTTTTCGTGAATAGATGTGGGCAAAAAAAATAATTAAGTAGGGGGTTGTTCATTGTTACGTCCAAAGTTTCAAGAGATCAAACTAAATAGAGTAGAAAAAATACTATCTTTGGCTAGTCGAAATTCACATCGCACGAAATTCTTATAAAATGTCTTCATTACCATCCAAGTTGACATTTTTGGAGCGACATAAATGACTAAACATCGACTATTTGATTGAATACTGGGAGAGGGTTTATATTCTTTATCTCGCTGCGCGCAGCTCAGCTGTCATTAGTAATTAACTGTCATTTTTATTTGTCTGTGTCTATGTGTATTGTATTTTGTTTAGTTACGAGAAGTAATTTGATAGTTTTCCTAAAATAAATCAAATGAGTGCCGCTAATACTAAAATGGACTCAAACTTGACTGGTAAGATGATTTTTATTGTAGCGCATCATAGTCGGAAAGTTAGAGCTTTTGGGCTAGTAGTATTTGTGTTTAGATTCCAAAAATACGTCAAGGTTATTTTGCTCTGAATTCGTGGTGATATTCACGAAAAGAACTAACTGTGATAATGTTTTAGATATAGCAAATACTTAAGAATTACTTTATTCCTATTTGGTATGTTTGATTTGATTTTTATCGCAATTTTCATCAGCCAAAGACTTCCGTTATCAAATTATTATATTATTTTTCTGTAAAAATTTACGTGGGAGTTCTGGATTCCTATTGTGTGATGAAAAGTAAATATATGTGTGAATCAATATTTCTGTGAGATTTTAATATCTCTATAAGCATAAATGTATATCTTTTGCCACCTAGAGTACCAACTATTGTAGAACTATCAACCAGACCAAGAACAGTTGAACAAACATAGATTTTAAAAACATTGTATTGTACAACATAGAACAAAATTTAAAATAAACAGAATATTTAAATTTTCAGGTATGTGGGTGAGCTTTTTCACGGCAGCAGGCATACCCTCTGATGTGTCTGCAACCTATGCCCTGACCTTCACGGAGAACCGGATTCAGAATGACATGCTGCTGGACCTCAACAAGGAGTACTTGAGAGATATGGGCATCTCACGGATGGGAGATGTGATAGCTATATTGAGGTTAGCTGTAGAACTATAAGAAAAGCTAATGTATTTGTAGAAATATTTGGAGCATGCAATTAGCTGAAGAAAACTTTGAAGATTTACATGTTGAGGATCAATTACCTAGTTTGAGAATAGATGCAAGATTATGCTAAGAGTACTGATTGTAAAAATCATTTGCTTCTATGTGGCTCTTCTTCCCACCTTTATTACTAGAATGGTTTAGTTTCATAGTCATGTCAAAGCTGCTTGTGCTCTGTACTAAATAATATGTCTCTGAACTCTACTGTTTCTTCACAATTATTAGGTACTGTACTGTAACAATGTCCTACATTGTCCAGGCACGCAAAGCAAGTGCACGAGAGCACAGCCCGCGACCGCGTGCTGAGCACGACGACGGCGGCGGCCAAGGTGCCCGTCGCCGCTGTCACTGGCCGCGCCACTGTCGCCTCACAGCCGTCTTCACGTGAGTATTGACAATTCCAGCAATTCTGCAAGTACTAGCAAGTTTTTAAGTTATTTAATACAGTTTGACACTTGCTTCTTAGTAAAGCCAAATCGAAAACATCCATGACTAACTATTTACGTGATAAAAGTTTATTTTCCGATAAATAATCGTGATCCGCCTCAGGATATTTATTAAATTAATAGCCTTCTCAATGTCAGGATAATTAATACCTACAGGATAATTAAATTACCAATCAATAAAAATGTATAAATGTTTTGTCCCCCCAGCGGCCAGTCGTATCCTGGAGCACTACACTCGCAACCCTCAGGTGCAGGAGCCGCCCAGCCCAGGGTCACAGCTCAAGAGGAAGTCTCTTGAAACTGGGCAAGTTGCACTAACATTTGTATATTGTAAATATTGTACTGAACTTTCGTGTCTCAAGTATAATTAAGGATTAAAAGTTTGTTGTAACTTATGTGAAAACATTATGATCAACTATCAACCAAGTCTGTTCTATGTAGATTGTCCACATAGAAAAGACTGAAGTTAATTGATTATTTTTTTTTATCAAATATTAATAATTTATTGTTTTCTCAGGAATAACGACATAAACTTAAAGAAGTCTCGACTCATACGTTTCGCGGAGGCATCGCAGCCGCAGATCAAAGAAGGTAACATTTTGAATGTTTTAACATCATTTGTAGCAAAATACATTAAATGCTTAACTATCTACACATATAAAAATGAGAACAGAATAATTTTGATAGAAAATGTACCTTATGTCTTTATGCTAAAGTTCATTATGTTTACATTAAATTAAAAGAGGGCCAAGTAACTAGGGAATAATGAAGGTCGATGACCTTAGCCAGTCTAATTTATTGGGCTAGATCTAGCCTTGCGGCTTAGTTATGTAAGCGTGATGTCATGACACATCGCCTCGGGAATACGCGAGCATTTCATTACTTTCCATTTTAATTACTTTGGGGTACACTGACTAGACGTGTATATTATACGGTAATAATTTAAACAGTTATTATTTGGGTTTGTCAGCGTCGTCAAGTAATAATATAAAAAAAATCTTTATTTCAGCTTCAAAAACAGTGTTCGCGCGTCTCGGTAACTCTGAACCAGCGAAAGTTTCAATGAAGGCTGCAGTCAAGCCGATTTACGCCCGCCTCGGGAACAAATCAGACAAGCAGGTCGCTGACGCTGTCATCCCTATAGACAAGGATGCTCTCAAATACGAAGGCATCCTTAAAAGTATGCCAGTCAAGAAAGTATTTACTGTTACCACATCACAAAACGACGTGCGTAAAATAGCCGTTAACTGCACCATGCGGGCTGATGAAAAGCCAGTCAGCGTTAAAGCAAAGCTCGCCGTGCCAAAAAGCGTTAAATTCTCCAACCACGTCCAGTACAAAGAAATTGAGGGCAACAAGAAAGCAGCCTTGCAAAAGCAAGTCCAGAAACCAGTACAGAAGTTCACAACTGTGTTCAATAAGCCTGAAAGGAGGTTGTCTATGCCTGAATCTGGTAATGGCGTTAAGGGAAGGCTGGGTACCAAAGATAAGAGCAACAACCTGACTATCACGAGGAACGTGTTTAACAGATTGGGTGTTTGATGTTACGATGACGTGTCCGTGCCTTGTGTCTTGCTAATGACTAATATAACGTGAGTGCGAGCACTGCAAGCTGCCTGCAAGGAGGCAGGAGGTTGACTTGTTGAGTGAACATTGACAATTAGTTTGCACTTTGTGTTAGTGTGGGTAACAGTGTTGTGAATAGTTTCGACAAGTGTCGTTGTTTGTGGAGTTTGCTATTAAAACCATTACTATGATCCATCAGCCAACAGATGTATAAAAAATGACCAAATAAGGTAATCAAACTTGAAAATCTGATTTAATAGTTACATTTTTATTATTTTATTAATTGAGACTGTATTGTATGTGCTGAATATACATTTCATAAATATCAGCGCCAATATCGAGAAGTGATCTAAGTATGAATGATTGTTTATAGCTGTAATCACATAAAAGTGTACTATGTAGTATCTTTAGAAGATATAAAAATCTGAAACAATTGACGCCACATAACGCCTTTGGTATTATCAGTATATATATGATTAATTATTTTGTTGTATGGCATTGAATGCCTTGTATTTATTCACAGCAGAAACTGGTACTGAGTATAGTAGCACCATATTTTTATGTAACGTAACGTAAGCGAATTTGATACCCGAGAAGGGTTAGCAAATGTGTTTGTAATTCTTGAATTAAGACTTTAACATACAGTAATAAGATCGGTATTTCATTGATGGTTTTAGTCGCTAGGTTGTGCTTGACTTTACACATAATGATAACCGATGTTACTTATAAATATGGTACTACTAAACATTTCATGATAAAGCAATTTAGGTGCAACATACGTGACTAAATTAAGGTTTAAGAAAATAAAATAGTTTTTAAGAATCTCTAATATCTTTTTACAGTACTGTATAAAATTGTCTACATTAAACAATGAAGGGAAAAACGGGTCAGACATTTAATTGTTGCATGAAAATATTGTCGAATTAATGTTAAAACCTGTTACATCACCTGGGCCACAATTTTGCTATTTACAAAGGCCGATGACTGAATGGAAAAAGAATCAAAATGACACTATTTGTATTCTCCTAAGCTTATTTTTCCAACACATATTTGGGCATTCAGTATGGGGTAAAATACTCACGGTCAATACATTGAATTTCCAATGTAATGTGTCGGCAAAATGCTTTGGTGAATACGAATTATGCCAATTTTAATCCAATAGCAATACACTTATCGGGCATTGTAAATAGCGGAATTGGTTATTGGCGCCCTGGTAAAGCAGTCAAGACTGTACTTTTTCTGTAATGTTTTAAATATAATAAATAAGTTTCGATATAGCGTTGTTATGACTTCATAATTATCATATTCATCTATTTTTTAGCGTATTAGTGAGTCTAGTTCTATTAATATGTTCTTTATAATGTATTGTCGCCCGTTTTCCCTATTTCTAAACACAAAGACCTCTTCCTATATTATAGTTAGCACTAGGGATGACCATTAGGTGCTACAATAGTGAGGTTTAATGATACAACCGCGTTAGACACAGAGACAAGTAAATTAAAGCGTTTTAAAACATTATTTTAATTTTATTAATTATTATGATATGTGTGTCATTATGATTAAGTATGATATGTGCTTATTCTGTGTCTGACGCGAAAACAAGAAAGGATTTTAACTTTTTTATCATATGATTAAAATTTAATATTACGCGTACATTATTGAATTGTAAGGTAACACATATTATTGAAGTTAGTTGAAAATTGGAGAATAGGAGGAGGATAAGGTATATTCGACCGTCTTGTTACGCCATCACTAGTTCCATTACTTTTATCAGTAAACATAATTATTATAATATTTTGGAAAGTCATACAAGTTTGCCGAAATAATAGATTTATAAGAAAATCAAAATCGTGATGGATCTCTTCCTTTTTATCAGTTTTATGTTATGACATAAATTAAGTCTCGTTGACTGTACCTGTATTTTCAATATGTGTGGACATTGTTGACATTTTATGGCTTCCTTTTAAATTTATTAGTAAAACATTTACTATCAACCATTTTCTTGTATATATTTTGTTTAATAAACGCAATTCTTGATATTTAAATTTATTTACTTTTTCTGTCATACCTTTATGACTCCGGAGAGCCGAGCAGTTGAGGTCCCTTGCCAAAGCCAATGCGCGATGTGTCGCGCGGGTTCAATCCCCGCGTTGGACAAGCGTATGTGTGATCCATGCATGTAACTTAAATGTTTGTGAAACCTCCGCGACACAAGGATTGAATTCCTTAGTGTGGGAGTTGCTTTTTTTAAACACAAACATCTCATTTACAGTGGCTCAAGATACAATTTTCAAATGTAAGAGATACAAAATTTTACTTTGTTTTGAATCACACTTTTCATGCACACAACACCCGTACGTATTAGACATTCAAACAGACGTGTAATGTTAGTTCACAGGCATTTGTCTTAGGTAGGTATGCCAAAAAATATAACGTTTAAAATAAATAGTTTTTAACTAGATTTAACTCTCTAAGACATACTTTTGCGAGATAATCCGCGACAATGTCGTTTAGATCACTTTCTTTCATAGGTACTAAGCTGTCTACTAGTGTCTACCGCAAAACAACGATCCATTACCGGTCACTGTAGCGTCAAGTTATTTTACCTCTTTTTCCCACAACGTAAAAACATAATAATAATAGTTACCCAGTTTCTTACATTATAGGTTCTAGCTATTCTTTGGTTGTACGACATCAATTGCATTGGAATACGCAGTGCCGTATTATCCATAAGTCACTTTAGGCTAGTGCCCACGATGACCAGGGGCCCAGCACTCCCGATTAAAAAATGAAAAAAAAGAACGTTGATTGTAAAAAATCCAAAATTGCGTTGCTATTGTATGAAAAAGGGTGGCCCGAAACGAACTGTGCCTAGGGGCCCCGAGATGGTTAATCCGGCCCTGGGAATACGTTAAGATTTCCTGAAAGGGCTGAGGAGGTTAGGTACACGTACAAACTCAATATTTTTTCAAATAGAATCCAGCTTAAACCTTACTTGTTTGGCGATCACGATTACGAATAAAAAACCGGGGCCCACAATTTAACATGCGAATACGAAGGAACTTGTTATGACAGTTGTCACCCATCCACAGAACGCTAAAGCGTAGCTTCTCTGTGATCATCTAACTTGTACCTAATTGTAGCTACGCCACGAGCTATTCTACGTTCTTTTTGAGCTTCTTAATCTCGCTCAACCTAATTCTAGGTCTATTTAGTTACCTCAGTTTAGTTAACCAGAAATTAGTTACCTACTTATGTAAAAATAATTTTCTTGTGGTTTATACGACTCTTGTTTCACGTAACTGTAATTGTATTATTCTTTGTAGTTAAGTCACTAAAACATTGTTTCACGTACAGCGCTGCGACTTTGCATCACTAGGAAGTCTAGACGTTTGACGTTTGTGCAAGTATTAATTTGTACATTGCTATCCAGAGGCATGATGCCATTTCAGAAGAAAGCCATTTTCTTGAACAAGCCAGAAAATTCAAATCAGGCTATGTAAAAACATATCGTTGCAAAGTAACTGAGACATAATAAAACAAATGAGGGAAAAATCTTATTGACAAATAGTAATAGAATTTCAAATATACTTTAGCTTATAAAACCGTCACTGCCATAACGACAAATTACAACTTGAGTACAACCTTTCATTATATAATTCTGGGTACTTCATTATTCCAATTATTCACACTAGGAGTCAGTGAACTATACCGCGTTAAGAAAATTATGAATCCCACCAAAAACATTAAATGTAAAAAAATGCCAAGTCTCTCGATGCAGTCTTTCCATCGTAAAAAGTTTTGAGATCTCATAGAAGCCAAGTCCTATTCAAAATATTTTGTAGTTATAAATCAACATTTAGTAATTGTATCAATAGTTTTCTTTATATTATAATTATAGTGACTTGGCAATGAGCACAAGAAGAAACAAATAAAACGGCATATTTGTAGGAGTTGAAAGTTACACACACCGCATGCGTAAACATTAATATCACAAAAATAATTTTCTTTTGGTTTATCCGTGTCGTCCCAACCGAATTTCGGCAACGGCAGTCAGTCTTAGTGTACTCTCGATTCATTTACTTTCATAAAGCGATGGCCCGTAAGGTATTCTTAATTATTGTATTGGAGCATGTAGTCGGTAGTGACCATCATGATTCACACATAACAAATAATCTGATCACTGGTCTCGTCAGTAACATTTGCACATAATTCCAGGCATCAAGCAGCTTTTAATTTGTGCTCATTGCCAAGTCACTATAATTATAATATAAAGAAAACTATTGATACAATTACTAAATGTTGATTTATAACTACAAAATATTTTGAATAGGACTTGGCTTCTATGAGATCTCAAAACTTTTTACGATGGAAAGACTGCATCGAGAGACTTGGCATTTTTTTACATTTAATGTTTTTGGTGGGATCTCATTTATTTTTTGTAAGTGTATTTCTTTCTTTTTTTTTAGGTGTCATAATTTCTAGGACTTCAGCTACTGCTTTGCTTAGAACCCATTCTCTATCTCTATCTCTTTTGTTTCTTCTCTGAGACTTCGTTACTTCTAATGTAAACAAGCTTAAACTTATATATATATGCATATATATATCTACTAACTTACAAACTATAGCTAAACTAAACTAAATAACACGTAAAGTTCTCCGAATATCAATTATCACTAAAATATTTTTTAGTTTCGAAATGGTTTTTCATAGACAGGTGGCGCTATCAAATGAAAATTATCGAATTATTCTGAAGTACTACTTAGACTGCGCTTTGTAACGAAACCATAGCGCGATTCAGACACGTACAACGCCATCTATCGAGCGCGCATACAATATTTATCGCAATACAATGGAGTTTTAGCTTTATTAATTTAATGAATTATGAATTTTATGTATTAATTTGTATTAATGATAGTCTGTGTATTACATTTATATTATTCTTTTCTATTCTATGTATGTATTCATCCAATTGAATAGGTACTTAAACAACGAACAAAGTTAACAATGCAGTCAAAATCCATACATAATGTTCTTGCCAAACCGCAAATATAAAATTGTTTTCTATGGCATATTATTTTTTAATGTTTTTATAATTTTTCCTTTATATGTGGCTAAGGACCTATCTTGGTGCAAAATTTGAAGTTTCTAAGTCTGCTAGAAGTACCTTAGATTTTTGATGATCTGTCAGTGAGTCAGTGAGTCAGTGAGTGACAAAATGGTGTAACTTTGATCGACCGTAACTCCTAAACCATTAATTCAATTGGCATGTAATTTCGAACTTAAGCTTGTTCTAATGCCTACTATTATTCCCCGAAAAGCTAAACTCCTAGCTTTGTCCACGTCGAAGATACAGGGGGGGCGAAACAGCCGCGAATCGCTTCGAGAAAAGATGGTACGGCCGTGCCCGTTTTGCTCGAGACTTGGCAGGGGCACTGCCGTGCCCTCAGATAACATCTACCCATATCAGTTGTCTTCCCACCTGATCCCCTCACGCTTGATCATCGACGTGTCTCGTGAACTTTCACTGGGTTTCCACATTGCCTAGGCTTCCTAGCCCACTGACCGTGACTGTACTCCGAAGAAAGCTACTGGGTTAGGAAAGTAAATATGTCTGTGTCCGTATGTTGTATGACACCTTTCTGCTGATGATGTGTTCCGGTTCTTATGACTTTAATATTGGTAGGTAGATAAGGTGTTTACAGGTACAGAAGTAGTAGATATAATAATTTAGTTTAAAATCTTATGTAAAGAAAGGAAACCAAAAAGGTATTTCTACCAGGGGAGTTGGTCCCTGGTAGATGCCCGATGAGGTGTTATATCTTAGATTTAAGTAACTCAACTATAGGCCTCTGCATGTTCGACCTGTGTCCCCGTTTACGCTTTTAGTAAGGACCGGGTTTCTTCCTTTGAAGTTATCACGTGAATTGAAAGAACGAGAGAGAGAAAAATAAATAATCAACGTCGTACAGCGGGGCCGTAATCTTTCAACTCTTCTCTGTTAAATAGAGGTCTTTCTTGATATCAGATTATCAGGTATTAGGATAGAATAACAAAAAAATTGCTCAATTTCTTAAAAGCTATTTGTCAATTTCATTGATTTATTAAAAATACAATCGCTTGTGAAATTATATTGCGATACTAAATTGCAGAAATGAACACTTGATCCAAGCGTGACAATTATCTCGGACTGCCCTTAACTGTTTCGATTACCGCGGTGCCATTGTTGTGGCGCTCATGTCCGCTCTCTTCTCGGCAGGTTGTTAGGTACTGTGTCACTCACCTACTGAACGGGCATCATTACGAGACATCTATCACCCACTCTACTTACATAACCCGGCGACTCCCAAATCTATTGTCGACGCTACGCCACTACTATTCTATTAACTTATTATTGTATTACGTGTTAGAACCCAGGAAACACTTTATTTATTTTCCATTTACAATTAAATATAAACGAATAATAACAATTCAGCTTATTTTATTTTGATTTATTGAGCGGCGACATGATATAACGGGGGCTATACTTAAATCGGTGAAAAATAGAGTGGCGTTAGCAAAAAGACAAGCGTCGGTCGTCGGTTGCGCTTGCGCACGTTACGATATAAGGTTGCGGAGGGAGCCGCGCCGCCACAGTGCCGCTCCCACTGTCTTGTTACAACGACGCCCAACATGGGGAGAGAGGTAAATAGACTAGAACAATAATTAATTACATTTAAGAAATTGAAATTAACCAAATCAATTTAATTTATTGCTACTGTATACTAATTCAACATTTTCTTGTTTACAGGTAATACTTATAGCGGCTGTGTGCTGGCTGACGCTATGTCAGGCGCTTGGTGTGAACAGCGCTGTGACAAACAGTGCAGTTGTTAAAGACAATAAAAGTGCAGCGAGTGCCCCGCGCCTGTACCGCAACGTGCCCGTGGGTGTGTACGCCAGCGCCGCGCCCTACGCGTCCTACTCGTTCCACCTGCCGCAGTTCATCGCCGCGCCTAAAGCATCAGCGTCGCAAGTCGCACCCATCAAGCAGAAGCCCCAGAATGTTCAGACGTACTTAATGGATTCATACGGCAACAAGTTCATGGAGAGCCCGCAGCTGGCCCCGTACCGAACCGCCTTCCCTCAACAGTTCGTAGCATTACAATCGAAACTGCCGGAACATTTGGCTCAGCCGCTGGTCGCCGCCTCGCCTAACTTCCAGTTCAAGCAGTCAGCCCCGCAAGTCTTCTTCGGTGCGCCCTTCAGGGTACCTGCCTTGCAGAGTCCAGCTCCGACGCCTCTCAATCATTTTCCAACTTTTGGACAACATTTAGTATACGCTAATAAAGTCCAGAGTTTGGCACCAAACTGGAATTTACAAAACCACGGCGTTGGAGTTCCATCCGCTCAGCAACAGCCAAGCAATAATAAAGCTGTATTTGCTAACACACAAAATCATGAACAGTACGGCATTGTCAAAAATGAACAAAAGTTCCAACGTCTGCGGGAACCTGAGTTAATTATTGGAAAACCAAAGTTACAAAATGTTCAAGAACCATCACACCAACCTAACAGCGAATCAAAATTCCAGCGTATTCAAGAAATCCCTCAACCGGCTCATGGTGAAACAAAGTTTCAGCGACTTCAAGAGTCACCTCAAGTAAGCAATAGTGATGCGAACTACCAACATGAGAAACCGAAAGTCAAACATGAAAAAGATAAATTCCAGCGTATCCAAGAATCATCTTATGAGTCAAACGATGAAGCAAATGCTTTTCAACATCATCAAGAATCGCCTAAAGTTCTTCATGTAGAACATTCATATAGCGCCCCAAAACATCAAGGTGATACATCGCAATCTGACAAGGCTCAACAACAAGGTGCTCCCGCTAAACAGACTACTATAACTTACGTGAATAATATTAATGGAAAGCAATCTATAGTGAAAGTGAAAACACAACCTCTTCCTCTCTTAGACTTAACGCTTCTTGAACCGTTAACGTTCAAAAACCCTCTTGTGCCACAAGTGCAGCACTTTTTACCCAGAATTAATCAAGCCACCTACCAAAAACTACCAGATTCAGTAGACACTGTTAATAACTATCAAAAAGGTTATGTAGTTCAAAAGACAATGTCATACGACAGTGGTAATCAAGATGTTAAACCTCAGAAGAAGAAGCAGAAGAAAACAACGCAAACTAATAAACATGCGAAAAAAAGTGATGCCCCGAAGAAAACAAGTGTTCCGCATCACGAAACACTCGACGATGCGCCAGAAATCGTATACGAAATTAACGCGCCTGGACACAAGGAAACATACAAAGAAAAAGCTGTGAGTTATAATAAAGAGACACAATCGGAACCAGTACATTACACTTATGGATCTAAAACTGAGAATGATCCTGCTACGTACAGTTATTCTCGCACTACTAAGGAGCCAGTGCGAGAAGTTCATTATCATACTAATAATCCAGGCCCAGCGCACCTCAACTACAATTTCAAACCCGACAAACAGCATAAAGAGAGTGAAGGGCACTCCCCGCCGCACAGTGAACCCGCAAATCATGAAGATACTTCAAAGGAATCGGAAGATGAGAACCTACAATATAATCATCAGCATTACACCGGAAATTACAATGAAAACACTAAACCTTCTGTTAAACATTATGAACCAGTTCATAAAGAGCACTATCACAAAGTGAATCAAGCAAAACAGGAGGAGTCTTCAAATGCAGACCCTTCAAAGTATTACTCAACCCCAAATCAACCTAGCCCTCAATTTTTCAATTTGGAGCCCATTATCAAAGAGTATTCTGAAGATATAAGTTTACTCAACAACGCTCAAATTAAAGTAGACCCAGATCAGCACGTAAAGACTCCATCTCGCCAACATGAATCTTCGCCAAACAGAGAACAGTCTTACACGCCACACGAGTCCCACTACTCATCTCCACATAACAAGCCGCCGCAGCAATCAGCGCCTGAAAATCATTATTATTCGTCTCCGCACTCTGAATCATACGCACCGACTGCTCATATTCAAGAAAAGTCTAAACGCGTTATAATTCAAGAAGAAGCTCCAGATGAGAGACATTCGCTCACTGCTCAAATGAAAGAGGAAGTAGTTGACCAAGAGGAGAACAATGAAGAAGATTTTGAGAAGGCGTACAAGAACGCCGCGATCGGTTTTCCTGCCTATAGTAAAGAAGCTCTAGACGCTGCGGAAAAAGACATATTTGATCCAGAAAGTTACGGAGTACCTCCTGACCATGTCGAGTACGACATCGAAAACACTCCTTTTCAACAATATCAAGAAGAAGGGGACAGTTTTCCAAAAGAGACTCGCTCAAACTATAAAGACGCTAGAGACAAAATGAAGGAAGATTACTATACCGATTATTCTGTTAGTAAGCCAGAAAGCTTACTTGACCGCTATCAGAACAAATTGGGCTACTACAAATTATACAAGCAACAAAAACCTGATTATTACGTCCCTAAACATAGTCACGACGATGATAAGAAACAAAACCAGAAATTCGCGAAGTACTCGGTGTCACCGTCATTTGACTTTTCTTCATCTAAGGAGTCAAAGGACAAGTCTCATTACAGCGGGCATTACAAACCCCAGCAAGCATTACACGAGTTTGATTATTCTAATGGGTCGCCGCGCGACAACTCTGCGTTCGCTTCGCGGCCGTATCAGCGGTACAAGAGCAAAACTAACTTCGTAGAGCCACAGTTCCAGTATGGTTTCGAGCCCCTAGCTATACCAAAGCTTCTCGACAGTGAACTGTCCGCGATGGCTAGCAACCACAGACCGGAAAGTGAAAAGCCAGCCATGAGGAAAAAGGTATACAAAGAAAACTGGTACATTAAAAAGACAAGTACGTCAGCTGGGGCGCCAAGTAGTTGATAAGACTTATTTATTTTGTTAATAGTTGTTGTAATAGTAAATTAATAAATTCGTAAAATATTTTTTTCTTCAATGATTTATTTGATTTATTCTTTAAAGCGTGTTAATCGCCAGTAAGAGGTGTCGAGGTATATTTAAGTATTTCTTTAGTATTGTGTAATTAAACTTTCGCTATCTACCAATACATTACGTGACGCTAGCTATTTTTTGCTGAAGTCTTGTCGTTCATCGGCAAATAAAAAAAAAGCACATTGCTCCAGTGAATGAAATCAGCCACCGTGGAATAGATAAAAAGTTCACTTTGATTTTGCATGGTAAATAATAAACAAATCTCAACTGCAATAGTGATGCAATAAGAATTGCAACAGTATAGGTAAAGTGGATCAATTTGTTAAATTAATTTAATTAATGCGAATAAAAAGCATTCCCGCATCCTAGTTCCTTCCGTGTCCGGTTGCATCGGCCCTCCGTTGATTTCCTCGACCGGCAACATTATAATGATCACGCGATATTTGATGATAGAGTAGGCACGCACAGATTTTTTGCTCACTCGGCACAGCAGATTAATTTGCAAGCGCATGGTGCTAAGTAGGTAGTGCATTTATAAGTTATCATTATCTTCAAATGGTTAGGTAATTCGTGATTTTAGGAAGTGCGTCCATATTTATAAGACTCGAAAAGGAGGATGTTTTATGTTCCTTCGCATATTCTTTGTTGCACTTTCTTGCGTAAGTAGTAAAAATTCACCAGATTTTGGTAAGCTGCTATCAGTTTAGGAGGTTTAGCTTTCTATAATTAACCTGTGCACAACAAAAGTATTTCGGAAACAATCGATATGACGATATTCTACTACCTTGAATTCTCAGAGGAGTATTAGGGGTTGAGCAATTTCAATTACACGCTGCGGAGTTGCAGACGCTATGAAGAAATAAGCAAAAACACTGCTGCGACTGGTCCAGTATAATTAACTACCGGATCCAATTTATCCTTTACAGCTGTCCCGCGGTTTTGCTCACCTTTGGGCCTATTAGGTGTACTTTTTACTGCTGTTTCCAGATGCATATTTAGGTTTTTAACTGGAGTCGATAACTTAATTTCTTTCAGTTGTGTTTTGAGAATCGACGAGTCTACAAATAAATCGTAGAAACAGTGACATACAGGTAGCATTTATTCAAAATGTGTTTCAAAAATAATAAATGTATTTTATTTATTAAATACTGAAAGGTACTTAACATAAGCTATAACTTCACAAACCGCATGAGAATCATGACCTCATTCGAAGCTATGTGACTAGTAACATAACATAAATAAGTGTCAATAAATTCGAAACATTGCAAAAATTTTGTTACCTCTAGAGAGACTATTACAAAGATGAGACATGAGGGTACAAAAATAAGTTACGATTATATTTAACAACTAAATGGACAGTGGCACTGGCGCGCAGTCACCTTCTCGACTGCTATCTCACTTTTCTGTTTGTCTCTGTGTCCGCTTCGTCAACGGTCTTTCGCCTGAAGAGTTTTATAGTCATGAGAAGTGTAGCGACCCCTAAGCCTAATGCCATGATGGCTACTACAGTGACACCAGCTGTTATATTGTTACTCTGACTGTATTCGAAAGATTCTCCGACTAACGCTATCGGTCGCAGTATTTTGACGACTGGCTCGCAGCCAGATTCTCTCACGTACTTGGCCCAAGTTCTGTTGGCGAATGTCAATTCTCTGGGCTTAGCGAAAGGCCTTCTACCAGGTACTGTCTTATTGACCATAGTAGTCATGTTTCTAAGCTGAGTTTCATTGTAGTGACAATACAGATGCTTCTTCTTCTTGTTGCCTTTGACTACGATGTCTTTCTCTGCGCTCTTAGCTCCTATCAAAACGTCTAGATCTCCCTTTATCATGTTAGCCCAGTCCCACATCTCAGCAATCTTACAGTCACATATGAAGGGATTGCCGAGCAAATTCAGTGAGTGAAGTTTGGGGTTGTTGGCAAAAACATCTGGATCTATTGTAGTAAGGTTGTTATTGCTTAGGTTAATCTTCTCCAAATGACGCAACCTCTCTAAGAACGACAAGCTTGCGTCAGCCGATCTTAACCGATTCCCGCCTAAGTTAAGGTCAGTGATATTCTCTGTGTTCTTAAAAGCATCTACGTTAAGAGATGTAATATTACAATTGCTCAAGTCCAGAATGGATACTTGTGATAATTGTTTAGGGAATATAGGTCCAGACGGCGGTATTACTAATGGATTCCCACCTAGTCGAATCTCACGCAAATCCATATATGTTAAGTTTTTAAAGAATGCCAGTCCGTTCAAAGGTCTCTTTAAACCACAGAATTCTAGTTCTATTGTGGTGAGTTGCGTTAAGTTTCCAAACAATCCTGCTTCTAAAGATAAGAGATCGTTACCGGAGAGCACCAGCCTCTTCATTGCCGTCATCTTCGAGAACGTGTCCGGACCGACGTAAGACAGGTTACTGTAACCCATGTTCAAATATTCTAATTTCTCTAAGGGTGCCAAAAGCTTAGTAAATACATTTTCTAAAGGATTGTAAGATATGTCCAACTCTAACAAATTGTCGAAAACATTAAAGTTGTCTGGGAGGTCTCGAAGGCCACAATTGCTCAAAAATAGTCGTTCAAGTGTAGGTAATGGTTCCAGTGCCGCCTGCAAGTCTGCTGCAACCAAAGGATTCCCAGACAAATACAAACGTTTCAGTCGAGACGCATTTGTAAATGTTTCGCCAGAAATGGGTCCCTGTATATTACAGTTAGATAGATCCAATTCCTCCAGGTGAGTGACGCTATTACCCAAGGTGGCGGCGACATCTAAGTCACGTAATTCGTTGTCAGCTAAAATGAGCGTGACCAAATTGGTGCAATTAGAGAACGTGTCTTCAGACAGTGAAGTCAGCCTGGACTTCCGCAAGTTGAGATACTCGAGTCTGAGCAGCTTGCCAAGGACCTCCGGCCAATCCGTATTAGTAAAATGGTTGCCAGACAACTCCAGATATTTAATATTAATTGCAGATGAGAAAGCATTTTCTGATATCGCAGTGAGTTTGCAGTCGTTAAGTTTCAATGTCTCCAAACTTGTGAGTACATCGAAAACTCCTGCTTCCAAAGTTTTGAGGGGATTGTTTGAAAGGTCGACAGTAGTCAGTGTCGTAATGTTGTCGAAAAACTGCGGGTTGATTGATGACAAGTTGCACGAGCTGATGTCTAGGTACTGCAGCGTAGCGGACGCTAGGAACGGTCCCTCCACTACGGTTAAGGGGTTGCCTTGAAGTTCAACGTTTAGAAGTCCTCGCGAGTCCCTGAAAAGAGAAAGTGGACATATTATAACGGTTATTTTCCATTATTTCACATATTATGATGAATACACAAAATCATCAGTATCGAGATAAGAAAACTACTTTCTCTTGTTATTAAAACCTACTGGAGCCTAAAATCTCTATGAAAAGGTTTGTATGTAAATAACGCCGGTTAAATTTAAAGTACCTTGAAGGAAACGTTACATGTGACTACAATTTACACGTGAGATGGCTCACAAAAATGAGTAAAACAAACATGTTTATGCTGACTTTGTAAATATAGGTACTGTAGATGTAACTTTGTATATAACAACAATATTTCATGAGGAACATGATCACAAGGTCCTCAAACAACTGAAGGCGACCGTCTCCTTTGTCCATGACAGTCAGGCAGACGGCAGTCGGGCTATTCATAATCAACACGAGCATGTAAACGGCGTTCTATCCAGCGAATTCAATTTGCATTCGTTGTGTGACCATTATCCAATATTGGCACCAGCGCTGGCGGCAATTGGACTCACTTCTGGTACCACACAAGATTAAGAGTAATTTGAACAATTTTATCATCAGCAGGCATTGTGCCCTGCTCGAATGTCACAGTCAACTCGCAAACAATGGCCGCCCGTGAGAATAATATACGATGTGTGACGTCAATACGAGCTGATGACTCATTGTGTTTATGTGGAGGGCTATTCCGAATTCCAAGGATTTTTATCTGCGTTTCCCGCATTAATGAACATTAGATTCCCAAATCTCAGTCCACAAATAGACTCTAGATCTGAAGTAAAATTATTTTTTCAAATATTCAATCGACTTTAAATAAAAATCTGCCAAGCTAAACTTGATGAAATTATTGTGAGTCCAAAGGTCAAATTTTCCACGTTAAATTAAAAAGTACCTATCAATTAAATCGGTTCATCTAGTCTGTCCAAAGTACAGACGAATTGAGAGAGGTTCTCAATTCGTTTTTGAAGTCGGTTGAAAATATTTTATTTTTTCCGGTCTTTAGACATCAACTTTCTGGTGTAATACTTCACACTAATGAATGTATTTTAAACCTAGAATTAATGATCTTTAACCTAGAAAGGAAACTGAGCGTGAAGATACAAAAACTATCGTTATCACAACTCCATTTTGTGATGGAAAGTTTGCGGATAATTTCAGTTAAGTTTATAAAAGAAATCGTTTCAGTCGGCAGCCGAGGTTTTATTGTTTTAGCTCGATGTTATTTCATAATAAAGAGCCAATGACCGACGGATTACACTAAGCCGAAGCGTGATACAATTTCTTGGTTAGGAATAATGTATGTCATAGATGTAATTAGTCATTCTTCGGAAATAGCATTTAAAACTTGAAATTTGAGTAGGTACTTACAAAAAGGCTTCCGGATCCACGTAGCTGATGTTGTTCCCTGATAAATCGACATCTATCAGATACTCCAATCCCTTAAAAGCCTCTTTATTCACCTTCGTCAAGCGGTTGTCCGCTATCTGCAGTCTTCTCATTTTGATGTCACCGGGGAACGGTTTCAGGTCGGTGATGTTGTTTCCGTTCAGGTCCAAGATGTATACGCTGAGGCTGAGCTCATCGTACGGCACTTCTGTCAGGTTGCTCTCGGAGCAGTCGGTGACCCAGTTGATCCTGAAGTAGTGGCAGTCGCACTCGTCCGGACACTCCAGCTCAAAACTGTCTCCATTAAACCCATAAGTCAAGCCAGTTGCGATCAGATAGAAAGCAAGTACCGTGCTGCGAGCCATGACGCACTATGATGAACAACTTCAGTATTTAACTTGGATAGCCATATTATCTGGAAACAAAACATTTGTTTTTAATTAACGCTTCGATCTGCTGTCAACACGATGATTAACGATAATTATACGTTTGCGTCGCAGAGACTTGCAAAAAGATGTACAACATCTGCATCCGATCTTAACTCATAAAACAGTTCTGTTATTGTAGTGTTCAGTAAACAAAGGATTACTCCAGCCGATAGTCATGTGCGTACTCATGCGCTGCATGCTCACTTGCTGACATCTATTACTGTATCTGTTTGATATCACTCGATTGATTGAGATAAAATATTTAATTTAGCTGGAACGGCGAAGCCTATCGATTATGTGCCCTCGTTTGGCATACGACTTTAATTAATTTGCTTTTTTACTGTTGGGATCTTCGAGACGCTACTGGAATTAATATAACGGTTGTGTAAGCCATAGGACTGTCGGGGCAATAAGAGTAATGGGCGGCATCCTGCGCAGGCCGGCGCGACGCGTTTCCCGCCAGAATTTTCCAGAAACGACACAATGAAGTTAGGTCACCAGTTAGTCAGAGTCAGTGGTGCTTTAAATTGATCGATGACCTGACGTAACAGTTTTATTGATACGTTAAGTTGTTTACTGAAAGCTGGCAAGTGCTTTAGATGTCGCGTATTGAGGTCATAATGAATAAGTCGATTATAGTCGTTTTATGATCCCTGGTTCATAAAACTGATAATGGCTATATGATACCTAATATGCCGCTGTAAAAATTCAGCTTTCTGCCACGCTGTTGATTTATAGAGTAGCTGTGATGTGAAAAATGCAGTATGTGGTAGCTCCCGTCTCTATGTCGAACGCTTTTGTCGATAGCCCCAGACTCAAGGGACTAGGGACAATGAATATGCTTATGGGTAATTAAAATTTTATAGTTACTGAGTAGAGGCTGGGCAGCGGCAAAAGTTGTGTAATGCGATGATATTCGTAAGGCAATTGGCAAGTATTAGAAAAGGAGAGCTGAAGATCGTGCTCAATGGCGTGCCACTGGAGAGGCTTATGCCCAGCAGAGGATTGAGACGGGTTTTAGATGATGATGATTGATAAATTAGTCAACAAAAATAAGTATGTAATGCACGGATAGCCGAATGGTTGAGGTCACCACGCTAAACCCACTGAGAGGGACGTGTCGCGGGTTCGATCCCCGCGTAGGACAAGAATTTCTTTGATCCACGAATGTTTGCCCTGAGTCTGGGTGTCTTTGTGCATGTGACTTGAATGTCTGTGAAACCCCCGCGACACAAGGATTAAGTTCATTAATGCAAGAGAGTTTAAAAGAAAAAGTATAGTGACGGATCCCTACAACAACATCCTACAACGCCATTGTACCCTCTTCCATTACGGCCTCGATTACGACTCTAATTCCAAGTTATGACAAACATTTGAATGATGTTGTGATAGGGAACCCTGCTGAGGTCTGTTTATGTAATGAAGTGGAATATTACAGAAGACGTTTTTTACATTTGTCATTTTTCTACGCTTAGAATACAGTTTGTTATCCTAAAGGTCTGTGGTGCTCCTACTAATGAGATGCACTAAGTTCCATTATTTACGTTGTAATTGAAAAAGCCTTCAGCATGTATTGCAAACTAGCTGTTGCCCGCGACTTCGTCCCCGTGGGTAGAAGATATGAGTTTTGATTTATACCTGCCCTGTTTTTTTCACATTTTCAGCGTGATTTATAGGCTTTATCGATTAATGGTCTATTCAACACAAAAATATTTTTTCAATTTGGACCAGTAGTTCCTGAGATTAGCGCATTTCAACAAACAAACAAACTCTTCAGCTTTATATATTAGTATAGATATAGATTTTAATACTGTTGTAAAGATAGTTGCACGACTTTATAAGAATACTTAGTAAGTCAGATCTGTTGTCTCTGATTTCTGTCTGCCCCAGCAAAGTACCAATGCTAATTTAATAAACTGCCGCTCGCCTCGACGTTCTTTTAACTGGTCATTTGACTCGGAGTAAAACCAGAGACCAGAATCTACTATTCGCAAAATCTTTTCATCTGAAAAATATTATTTCGGAATGCTAATTTTTTTAACTTTTTTTAAAACGCCCAAAGTAAAATGAGGGATGAATCTAAATCTATCGACCATAGTCACACTGCAGTGGTTTTTGGATATTTTAAAAACTCCAGTCTTTTAACATTAGGTACGTGAGGAGGAGTTGCAATGACAGGCATGTGTGGCGGGCTAGTCCCATATAAATAAAAATAGGGACGTGAGGTTAATGTTGGAATACATAACACGAGTAGGCTTGATGATTAGCTAGAAATAAAATTAACTTTAGCAGGAGAGGTCTATGTCAGGGTAGGCTATGAAACGTACTGTTTCCTAACATCACTTGAACATTTAGACGCCATTCCTTGATGAAGCATGTTAGTGCGGATTACCCGCGTCATTAGCTTCATCAACTAAACGGTTTACTCATGTGACCGTGTCGTAGTGATTTCATTTGTCATCGGTTTAATTATTCAAATCAGCAGTTTGCTGCATATTATTAAAACATCCGCGATTTCCTTTTGTTTGGCCTTAACAATACATTCAAATAAAATAGGAATTATGTTAAACATTTCTAAAAATATTGGTATTGTTTTGTAAATACATATTATAATTTCAACTTTCGCGAATTCATAATTATTTTTTTAATAAAGGTTTGCTTACGGCTTCACGTAGGTATTTATATTGCCGTAATGCCGTGATAGGAAAATAGTACTTTTTCCTAGGATCTATAATCACAGATCTCCAGTTCCAGAAGCGTAACGACGCACTATGCAACAATGAGGAACGACTTTCTTCCACAAATGCAATTCTGAATAAGTTCTCTGGAGTTCTCCCTAGTGAGGAATTCGATACAATAAACAAATTTAAACTCTTGGTCAGTGACCTCGGTAGCTTAGTCGGTAAAAACTGCGGTGTAGCCGGGAATCGCAAGTTCATGTCCCGTCAGTGGTTTGAGTTTTTTAATTGTTTATATTTAATTGCAAATAAAATATTGTCGAGACTTGAGGATGGTAATAATGGGATTGATAGGTAGCCTTTGGTATACCTGCAATACTACCTAAAGCCAGATGTACCCATCTGATAATACAATAGGTCCGGCGAAGGATATTAAATCATAATGATGTATACCTGCAGCTGATTACGCGCTATTCCTTGGTAAATAGTACGATAAAAAATCTGAAATCAGGGATTGTTTTGCAACTCATCTCGTAGACAAGGTTCATAGACTGATTAGATTTCTGTTGATATCTAGTCGTGATAACTATCTAATGATATCGTATACAAAAGGCGCAGTCAACGAGACATAAGTCTAAAATGTGCAATCCCATGAGGAAAGTCTTCCCTAAAGGGACAATACGTTTTTCTCATAAATTACAAATGCAAATTGAACAAAGGTAGATCGCGATAAACTCCTTATTTAATTAAGGTTACATTTACAAGGCGGGTCAGGGCGCAGCTTAGTGCCTGGGGACACATTTCTTTAGCCTACAGGATTTATGTAGGTAATTAGTAGTGTCCATGTTACACAGACGCATATGTGTTTAGCTGTAAGTATATTACACTACTTATACATAAAAACAAACATAAAACATATTTACTTTTTATAGCTAAGCGCAAAAACACAAAATTGTGAAGAAAATGAAAACATTTAGCTATAAAATGTTTTATAGGAAGTGCGTTTTATTCAAACAAAACAATCGATGTTGATGTAATGCGAGTAATAACTAGGTTGGTACATAACATTGCACAACATCACAGTTAAATGACCTAGAAGGGCTTCTGAAGTAAGTACCTGTAGTAAACGGCTCATAAAACACATTCACTATTCACGAAAGAGTATCTATAGTAAGTGGGCAGATATAGTAAATGATACCAGTGGCTTAATACAAAAATGAATGAACTGACAATTAAAAAAAGTGATTTAACTTGCGAGTACACCATAAACAATCAAGTTTAAAAATGGAAAACGCACAAGATTAACGTCCCTGAGTGCACGATTGTTGTGACGAGGTCAGATCACACATGGCCGTTTCCGTGCCGGTGCATATGAACAATAACTTACATGAGTCGTGGATAACGTGCTCACTTGTCAGCCACCGGCTCTCAACTAGTCTCGAACTCTCCGTTGAACAACTAACAAGTGAATAACATCGGTACTATACTGATGACACAGCCTGTTTACTGACCGCTTAGGGATGTCCATTTTTTTGTCCTTTTTTTTAATTAATCGAGTAAAGGGATTTAAACCTGATATCATATTACGTTATCTTTTGATATTTAATAGTAGTACGCCTAAGGTGCTTTACGATAAATTCCTTGCACGCTCTAAAGTAGATTCTGGTATTACGACATAGAATGTTATAGAGCGAGTACCTTGGACTTATCCACGACTTACACGAGGGTTAATCACAACCTTTGTATGTAATTTAATGTAAAGAGTGGGTGCGTTGGTACTTACTTACAATATTTTTCGAAATAAGCACGGATAGCGATATCTCGAGTGCCTACGTAAACGATGAAAACGTTGCATATAGATAATTATATAGATTGTTATAATATGGTCTTGTAACAATTTCAATATCAGGTGCTATAGGTAGGTACCTATATATACGCAACCTACTTATGTATATGTTCCCTTGTTTCAAGTATGTTTACCTTATAGGAAATTAAATATTTTTGTGTTTAGTTTTCTTAAACACGGCAGCCTGTATCTCTCGTCTCCCTAGCATGTGGTAGGTAAGTAGGTAGTAAAGTATTTTAATCAACGAATTGCAAAAAACTGTACGCATTATACGTAATATTATATAGGAATACAACTGTTGGTTGGTTGGTTAATTTACCAGTAATTGTTCGAATGTGTTGCCTTTTTTCATTAAATGACTCCTCCCGCTTTAGGTTCAGTTGAAAGATGTGCTAGAATTTATCTAAACCGTGCGCCACGGTCCCCGTAACCGTGACGAACATTTCCTCTGTCGAACTTGTTGCTGGAAAGCTTTTTGCTATAATTAATCTCAAAGGCGTTAGGCGTTACTGGAACCAGGGCCCCGATTCTGCTATTTACAATGGCCGATGAATTAAGGAAAATTGACAATTCATCGGCCATTGTAAATAGCAGAATCGGGGCCCTGGTTCTAGTAACGCCTTGAATTGGGTCCTGAATGTTACTTTTTTTAGAAACCTTCTTACGTAATTTTATAATGTAATAAACAAATTTATAGGAGCTTGGTTGCTTGAGTACCTAAAATGTAATTATATGTATGATATCCAACCCAAACAAGACTTATAATTATTACAATTACGTAGAAAAAGTGCCGTACATTTACTCAGCCTTATAAACGAATATTATTTAACAATCGTGAGACAACAATTTTGTTGGATTTGTGGTAAACATTGCATTAGCCACAAATAATATTATTATTACGTAAAATAGTTGCGTACACCAGGTGGTTTATTTACATTTGCATTACTAGATAATTTCCTATCATTATTGTAACTTTTGGCGGTTAGCGTAAGCCCCGGGATAGTAGTACTAGTTTGCGGTTCCTAAGTATTCGTTCATAACTTGGCGTGTATATTGTATTTATTGTAAAAAAAAAAAACGGGTATTAGACGAGGTTTACATATTTAATTCAAATGTATAATCTACGAAAACCACAGGCCTAGTATTTTTACTCTACGCAAAGCCCACAATATGTGCGGAAGAATAGTCAGGACTGCAAGTCAAAGAAATAGACAACACTAATAAGACATGTTTTAAAAGCCCCCCTGGCGTCTGAGTAATGAACTCTTGCTGAGTTGTACTAAAAATGAAAATAATTTTGATATTACTGGTTATTTTTTAATTTGTTGAAAAAAAATGCGACTGTTATTTTTTGTTCGAATCGGTGCTTCGTATTATTTAATATTATTATGCTTGTATCACTATAAATAATATCAATTTTAGAAACTAGCAACACAATTGATATAAATGTCATGTCATGGGCAAATCAAATGTCAGTTGATTGAAACAATCGTAGTTTTCGGCAAAGTAAATAACAGCGATTTCTATTTTACTACTAAATAAATCACTATTAAACATGACGTCTCAAACGAATGCAGGCCAGTCTACTGACGAAGAACCGCTAAAAAAGATATTCGATGATGCCATGAAAATATATAATATGTTAGAAAAAAACAACGAGCCGACAAACAGTAATGCGGTTCAGGTGAGTCTGTGATCATAAGTATACCTTTTACTAGGATACAAACAAAGTTGTTTTGTAGTTCCATCTATAACTTAAAACTTAAATAACATGATTCTTGCCTTCACTCGTTGAAATCGCTATATTTAGAATGTTTAAAATGATCTCTAGAATGTTCCAAGTTCGCTTAAGATTATCTTGTAATACACGTACCTACATGATACAATAATTAATAACTTGCCAATCTTGTTTGTATCCCTCTGGTTTTTCCAAACATACATCTTGAAATGAAAACTTTTAATGCTAGGATGGACACATTCATTGTTCAAATATTACTCATGAATTTCATAACTATTTATTTACATATAATTAACATAACTCTTCACAAGAGGAAACTGGTCCATACAATTGTTCAGACTTACCAAAATACTGGTTAATAATACATAACATGATACTTACAGATAAGCATAAAATCAGCGATATCTAAATTTGAGAAGGCCACAAACTTGGTATCTATGTCAGGCATATTCAGTAAGAACGAGAGCCTGGATGAGTTGCCGACGGAGACCCTGCAGTACCTACTGCTGCCTGCACTGCTGGGACAGCTCAGTCTGAAGCTCTGCAACCAGCCACGCATAGATCTGGTCAACGTCGCTGAAATATATTTCAAGTAAGTTACACCATTCAAAAGATCTGTAGTCTTGTAATATCTGGTAAATATGATTGATGTGTTGTGTTATGTCAATAATCTTAGTAAATTGTTAAATTAAGTTTGTAGTTTAAATGACATTTTTTTGTTTAAAATAAGATTTTAAAAGAATTTTGGTTGTTATATTTAAGTTAAAAGACTGCACCTATGTTTTTTATATTGTTTTCTCAAAAACATTGTGATGCTATCTGGTCATACAAATTTGTGTGGGTGTTGATAACTAACAATTTTTCTCTTGTGGTCCTACTACTAAACAAATGAAAGAATTAAAAGCTCATTGTACTTTACAGAGATTTCCTGCAGCGGTGTAAAGACTATGGTGTGGCTGACATAGAGGTACCAGAGACAAGTGCAAGTAATGAAGTAGCTAAACCAATGTCTGAGCAAGCTAAGATAGCGAATTTGGTAAGTGTTACTTTCATATTAATTAATAATTAACTATATTTATAATACGGTAAATAATCACCAATATGGTGAAATTTCAATAAAAGGTATTAAAAACAGATTGATGGCTATATAGGGTTCTTTGTGTTCACCTTGAGTCATTTGATTTAAGTGATATGATTTTGCAATGAATGTGTATTTTCATAGGAAATGACAATTCTTTCACTCTATTTATTGTTATAACATTGAAAAAGATTGTTTAACTGAAATTACTTATTAACATATTATTGTAATTCTAGGTAAGAACTAGGGATGCTAAAATCAAAAGATACAAGGAGATGCAGGAGCTCAAATCACAACTGAACTCTCTGTCCATGGCGATGGAGGCATCATCAGATGACGACACGAAGAGGGAGTACTTCACAAAGTTGCTGCTCAGTTTCGTGAACCAGGCGCTTGAGGAACTTAGCAGTATTGAGCAGGAAAAGTCCATTCTGGAATACATGTCTAAGAATGCTGGAGGTATGAATGACTCTTATTGAAAAATTAATTCTTTGGTTTTTTCTAGTATATGTGCAAATGAGAAATAGAGCAAGAGCCCGTGAACCCCAGACCTTCGTTATTTTATAAAAGCTGAAAGTTTGTCAGCGCATACTCCCAACCCAGGTAAGAACGATGGACCATTATGAAGTTTGGGTTATAGTGGCTTAGGCAGGTAAACGGTACTAAAGGTCTGAAAATACCGATCTAAATTCGTCAAATAATAAAGTGCGATTTTTTGATATTATCTTCAGAATATTATAAAAAACCCCCTTTTTCATTGCCAGACACTTCACATCGTGGCAACCCCTTGCCAGACACCCTTAATGTTCATGAAATTATAGTTTAACTTACGTTATAGTATAAAAGCTGATTTTTATATATAATACTTGGGTAATAAGTAGATGATGTTCCGTCATTAGCCAGACATTTTTTATAGTTCCAACCCCTTGCCAGACAAGCATGTAGGGTAGCTGTAGGAGCGAGCGCGAGGCAGTATGTATATGAGTGAGTGCGAGTGAGATGGCGAGTTAAGTCTACCGCGATACCTCACTGCGCAGTTGTTATTTCTACTTTTTTTTTATTTATTTATTCAGTTAACACAGGTACACGTTATACTTATGACATAGTACAGTGTCTCACAAAACAGTACACACTGTTTGTCTGCGAGATCAAAAGTATATAAACTTATAAAAAAAACTTAAATTATACGTATTATTATATAAACTTATAAAAAAACTTAAATTATACATATTATTATATAAACTTATACTGCGCATGTATTGTTTAGTACTCAGTACATGTTTACATCAGCTAAAATAATATAATATAGTATGATACGTAGATTATATGTTTACAATTTGTTTATGTGACTTTTTAAATAAAAATGATTTTGTATTAAAAATAAGTCATGGGTGATACATTAATTTGTGTTATTTGCAACAAAAGTAGTGGCAAAATAACATTATTTTCTGACGAGACATTGAAAAAATGTGAATTAATTTTAAAATTGCGAAAAAAACATAACCTTAAGTACAATGACATCATTTTTCCACGTGAATACACAGAGGGTGGCTATCACAGGGAATGTTACAAATCATTCACAGGGCTAATGAAAAAATATTTTACCTCAGAACCAAAAAATTCTCAAATTTTTAACAATTTAAGGTAATTGTAGCATCGAATGTCTTTCCTTAAGATGTTTTTAAAATTTACATAGATTATTAGTTAAATAAATCTGCGCCAAAAAGTTTATTTGCATGAGTCATTCTAATCACAAATCTCTTCTTAAGACATACAATGTTTGTCTGGCAAGGGGTTAGAACTATAAAAAATGTCTGGCTAATAAGGAAACATCATCTAATTATTACCCAAATATTATATATAGAAATCAGCTATTACACTTTAACGTAAGTAATGATATAATTAATATCATTCTTATCATTTATAACGAATATTTAATTAATAATAATTGAAGATAGCACATATTATTGTTTTAGTTGATGTAAGCATGTATTAAATACTAAACAATACAAACGCATCTCACTCGCACCCACTTATATACATACTGCCTCGCGCTCGCTCCTACAGCTACCCTACATGCTTGTCTGGCAAGGGGTTGGAACTATAAAAAATGTCTGGCTAATGACGAAACATCATCTACTTATTACCCAAGTATTATATATAAAAATCAGCTTTTATACTATAACGTAAGTTAAACTATAATTTCATGAACATTAAGGGTGTCTGGCAAGGGGTTGCCACGATGTGAAGTGTCTGGCAATGAAAAAGGGGGTTTTTTTATAATATTCTGAAGATAATATCAAAAAATCGCACTTTATTATTTGACGAATTTAGATCGGTATTTTACACACCTTTAGTACTGTTTACCTGCCTAAGCCACTATAACCCAAACTTCATAATGGTCCATCGTTCTTACCTGGGTTGGGAGTATGCGCTGACAAACTTTCAGCTTTTATAAAATAACGAAGGTCTGGGGTTCACGGGCTCTTAGACCAAAAGCATATAATTAAAAACTATTTATTTTGATAAACTGCTACACCAAACCACTCAGATATGGAACACACAAATTCACAGATAACCAAACTCGATTTTTTTTAAACAACTCCTGAATTTTGGAATGTATTTTTGGGTCGCAGAGGGTTTCCCAAACATTTAAGTGACATGTACAAAGACACCCAGACTCAGAACAAGCTTTCGAGGATCACACAAAGCCTTCTCCTACGCGGGGATCGAACCATCGTAACTTACTTATCTTTTGCGTGGCGGCTTAACCACTCGGGTATCTGTGGAGGCGTGTTGTATGTTACAATAATATGCTTATGTTTTATTTTACACTGCCTAATCTCCACTTTCCCATCCCCCTGTCGGTAGAGCCGAAGCCTAAGGAGCGCAGCCGCGCGGGCGGGGCAGGCGGGGCGGGCGGGCTGAAGCCGGTGATCATCACGCGCGACGCGCTGCAGAAGGCGGTGTTCGGCGCGGGCTACCCGGCCATCCCCGCGCTCACCGTCGAGGAGTTCTACGACCAACGCGTGCGGGAGGGACTGTGCGATATTACTACTCATTGATACCATAACACTGTAGTTCGATTGCTATTGAGGGGGACCAAGTGGGAACGCTTATGTAGATGCTCTGTACTCGCATTTGATCATATTACTTTTGCAGTACAAAATGCTTAATATTTCATGACGGACATGAATAAAAAATATAGTCGTCCCTCGGTAGCTAGTACTTTTTGTCTGCTTTGTTGACTGTTGTTTGCTTAGGTCAATTCGAGACTGCGTCTATAGAAACTAAATACACACTAAATTTCCTGATCGTAGTGGCCGTAGTAATCTCAAAGATAAGAAGTAAACCCCTACATGTCGACGCATCTTGGATGATAATAATTACAAATAATAATTAATATCTGGTTTACAGTTTCCCAGGCGCGTGCACGAGTATACCTCACACCACCATACAGAACACAGAGGAAGACGCCGATGAGGCTGACAGGATACGAAAGGTAACATTTAATGATACATCAACAATTTTGATGGCAATCAAATATGAACTGTATTGCTAGCATGCAAGAATACATTTTGCGATAAAAAAAATGTGATGGTAAAAAATCATAGCGCAAGAATCACCTTCAAGCGTCTTGCTGTCTTTGCCTCTGTTAAGTGGAATTTATAGACATTTAAGAAAGTCTTTATTTTTTTTTTCGTTTTGTCATACGGCTGTCTGGCCTCAAAAAGATAATATGTATGTATGTATTACAAAGAGATTTTTACCATAATAATAATTTTATTCTAGGAACGATTGGTGGAAGACGATGACCCAGAAGAGTTGGCTCGTCAGCGCAACATGGACGAGTACAAAGATGACCACCGCCGCGGCTGGGGCAACCGGTACAACAGAAGCTAGTGTGTGACGGTAATACCTACAAGTAACACCTGCGAGTTTTAGCGATTTTAAACCTTATTATAATGCGCGTAAGACAAGAAGATAAACACCGCCGCGGCTGAAGCAGTCGGTACAATGGAAATTGATATGGTATGCCATGACCTGAAGAATAACTCTAAAGAATGAGCGAATTTGAACCTTAATATCACGGGCAGGAAAGATCAAATTAAACACCGCAACTGCTACGACAGGACATTACCCATTTTCTAATACCAGCGAGTTTAAGCGATTTTGTACCTTTAGTTGTGACCATAGGACATCAAGTTGAATACCTCAGCTGTTTCAGAAGGAGCTGGGTGTCTGACGGCATGTATACCAACAGCAGCTTCACAGAATAACTCTGAGTTTGAGCGATTTTGGTCCTTAATTTAACGTGAATAAGACATTAAGCTGAACATCACCAAGACTCGAATATCGATTTAATGTGTGTTCTAACTAACTTTTTTTCTTAAGCTTCGTTAAAGGTACGGAATATAAAAAGCTAGTCATATTCAGGAAATTTAAATATGGACGGCAATTGAAATCATGACTTTAGACAAACTGGTCCCACGTATGCAACAAATATATTATGATGTGTGCATACTTCATTTGGTGTTTTAGACGATTTGTAAGTCTGCAGTACTAGCCTTACTCCTGTTAGAACTGAGTTCTGTTTTTGTTATTTGGAAATCCGCCACTAGCGCCAATTTGTGCAGTGTCACCAGGCGGAACTACGCTCGACTGACAGCTTTCGATGCCGATAACACTAGATCGCTACTCAATCTCGGTTTATGATCGACAATTGAACCAAAATAAAAATAAACTGGACTAACTGAGTTTCAAGGGTATGGAAATTTGTCTTCAATTTTACAAACAACAACTTACCGTCAGATATAAAAATAACTTTGACGAATGTGATCTCTTGTGTGTAACTTACGCTTCCACGTAATTAAATGGTTGCTTTAATTTTATAACATGTTGCAGAGTTGTAAATGTATACGTAGCTTGGTTTACGAATGAAATGATGTTTTTATGCTCTTTTAGGAAGTGATCCTTTGTTGATACAAAATAATGATGTACTAACATAAGTCCAGGAAAGTAATGTTATTGTGTTAAACAATAAAATGAAATTTACATATTGTAGTGGTGTGTTTCACTGTATGTACCTACACTACCTACTGAATCTTTGGTGATTTTAATTCGTGTTTTTTGTATATGATCGAGATATGAAAACCCAAATTATACATTCTGAAAATGGCAATTCGAAATCGTGTGGCTTGGCAAATTGTTCCGTAAAAACAACTTTAAGACCTGCACATACAGACGAGTTTGCAAAAACGAAATATTTTCCTATATAAAAGCAGACTCGAAGAGAAATGGCCTGCCTCAACATTTCTGAACGCATTAGATCGCGAAGACCAACATTTTACGTCCATCTGTCGTTGTAATTACTCTCAGCTAGTCAACTTCCAATCTAGCGAGACAATAGAACTTGTCACTATTCAAACATTTAATATGTTACTTTCGATTTCGTTTGGTGAAAGTAACAGGTGCTGTTGACCTTTGGCAAGCCCATCTGTGGCCCATTGATGACCGATCGTTGCGACATTACGCCACACTACAGATAACCGCCGAAGGTTAGTTCAGATAAGATATAGAAAGCGAAAGGTTTGTGTGCTGTGAAAACACTTATGTTTGATGACGCGTCTTTGATTGCAAGTATACATGAGATAAAGAACCGTAATTCTTTATAAATAGGAGCCAAATATAATGTATATCGTAAGTTAAGTCGTTTATGAGATATCTAATGCTCTCGCACTCTAGCATAATAAAGTTCGCGGTACAATACTGCCGTGGTATAACTAAAATGACCTTATCCAACATCTGGTAAATTTACAACTTTTGATGCTACATCAATGAGAAAACAAAAATCTATCGATCTGTGTTTGCGAATTTTCAATAAGGAAAATTGATGTAGCATCAAAAGTTGTCGTAGATGTTGGATAACATTTTAGTTATACCACGACAGAATATAGAATTATCTGAAACAATAAGTAAATTACAAGGAACTCAAGCGTTGACATAAAAACAGTAAGTAGGCCCTCATTAAAGAGTAGAAAAGGGAAGGGGCTTGCATACCAAATATCAAAGTTTCCCTTTTTCTGCTTTGCAGCATAAGCTACCGCATATATCATGAGGTCTAAAACCGTAGAGATTTAAAAAAATGACCCTTTTGCTTCATCTTTTGTTGTGGTTCGGGCTGCAGTATTGCAACACTACATTATCGGAGCCTTATAGTGGGTCGGTGCGATTGAATAATAATTATAGGGTTGCTTTCAAACCTTCAATTTGGTTGTCGTGTAATATCATTACTCGCCCCATATTGGGAGCAGTAAATTACGTAGGCAGGTAAAGGTCCCAACGAAGTATTGTTATTATCTTTAACCTGATCGCAACTCACCTGTGGATCAACAAATTGAGGTTTAAATGTCCATCTGTCATGAACAAATGTCTTCAAAGTTCAGTAAGCTGCATTTAGGAAATAGATAATACAATAAAAAAGAAGTTGGGAATTCACAGGTTTGTCGCTCAGTATAGCGTATTCAAAACCGTTCTTAAATTAAACGAAGTAATATAATTTTAAGTAAATATTTCGATCTAAAACTAAGTAACAAGTTGCCCATTTCACAAGCAGAAACCAAACACAAAATAGCTACAACACTCCGAGCCAATTACGAAAACAAAATTAATAATTCGCTCCCCTTTACGGCTAAAACAACCGTTGGTGCAGTCAATACGAGTGAGTGTATAAGGACCGGGGTCCTTTCTACTGCCTCGGTACGTACCCGTAGGAATGGTATGGAGAGCGCGGCGCGAACCCATCCATCAGTGGAACGACTTCCGCGCCTCCTTTTTATGGGAAGTGGCGCGTGCGCCGACGCGGAAGCGACCGCGAACGTTCATGTGACTGGCTTTAGATGTGGTAGCTTTGTATGAAGTTTTAAACGGTGCTTTTTAAAAGTGGGCTTTGAGTATCAGAACTGGCCTATGTTCGAAAAGAGTTAGGTATTGTATTATGAACTTGTTATTGAATTTTTTAATGAATGATTGCATATTTTTGGTAGGCTTTACCGAAAAGTCGATATAGAAATACTACTTCATAAGGATCTTATCACCTTTTCTAGTGGTAAATTGAGGTTTTCCTACTGAAAAGTTTTTATTAACTCAATAGTCAAGACCATTACGGTTTTCCTCTGTTCCCTTTGTGAAATATTCCTAACTAAAATTCTAACATAGTATACCTATATCCATTCTTCTTAGTGCGTGGCTTACAACAAGGTCGTTGAAGCCGGTTCGACGGCAGTTCAGTGTAGGGATACTAATCGTGAAGGCATTAGCGTTGTAACATCACTGGGTAGTAGGCATTTAGTCGACACTGCGAGACGTGCTGCCTTTCCTGCTTCCTCATCGACGCAATGGCGGCAGGCGTTATCAATAGATACACGTCAACCGTCATTAAGCTAATGTACAGCAATACCGATTAAACAGATGTAAACGATTATATATGAAAGAGTTTCTATCTGGCTATATTGAAGTGGCTTATTTGGCAGCTTGAATCTTGTTTTCCCTTTGACAGTGATTAAGATTAAATTTACTTCATAGTACGCTTTTGTTATAGACAATCTATTCGAGAGCTTTAAGAGTAAGTAGCTACATTAACAAATACATCTGCACCTAGAATGCTGCAGTAGACATAATTAATTAAGAAACTTCTTCTGACTTCGGCAGGTGGCAGGTCCCCGGATCCGCGGCCCTAGTCTCGCTCGTGACAGCTGTTTGTGACACAAATGCACCGGGCATTCATAGCACGTGTCTTTTCAATATGCACGAATTGCAATTAGCGTCGATATAAGGACTCGTTAAGAAATATTGCAAATATTGTGAGTTGCAACGACCGCCGGGAGTTGTATATTATTATAGAGTCGATTATTTAATTTATTACGTAAAATACACGATTGATTGTTATTCATCTACCGTACCTATCGAATAAATACGTAAGTACGTAAAGATTAGATGCGGACGACAACGTCGTAGGTACTGTTTCTAAAATCCGAAACCTGGTGATCATCCGATAGCGATCTGCTGAAGACGTTCTTTATTAATTTCATCTCACCTTTTAACCCATCTAATGAGGCGTTCCTGTAAATTTCTGCAGTTAATTTACAGTTACCTCACAATCGTCGGGTCTATTAAACAGCTTATCTTTGAACTCGCTTACAGTCGAAGCGTCTTAGAAATAACATGAAAGGGTAATTCCTATTCCTTGAATATGGTAATCACAGCGTTTGTAAGTTAAGCGTCAATATTTCGAAACTGGTCCTTTGGTAATTGCGTGTGTGCCGTTACAGTGGTGTTGGCATGCAGGCGGCGCGCGCCTTCTCTGGGATTTGCATTTCAAGTGGCCGCGAAGTGTGTCGCGCGGCCAGCCGGGCAGCCATTGTAATTAATAGGACTTCTTTTGATATGCTGTTATGTGCAATTGGTTCGAAAGACTAGCACTTCTTAAAGTAGCATTGCGGCTGTGGAAGCGTGACAGCGCTCTACCCAGCGTATAGCCGTGTCTCTCTTTTACAACTGCTTTAATATTACTTCAGGCGGTAGTAGCAGGCCCTTAGCTTTTAATAGTGTCGCCGTTGTCGTTTGTTTACTATCAAACCAAGCACTTTAAAGGATTGAGAATATATAGTTGTGCTGCTTTACGATAACAACCGATGGTAATCTCTTTTACAGAGAGCGGATTTTACAGTTGTTTTAGCATAAACTTAGTATTAGTTGCATGTGTGCCGTTGTATGTATATACTTACTAACTTTGACCGTTAATTTATAAATTAATAGTAAGAAAATAAGGAATTTATTAAATACAGTATGATGATGGACAGGAAGACAGCGGATCCTTAACAATCCCCTATTACTGACCATGTGCAAAATGCTTTGGGTAAGCAAAGCTAAAAACTGCAGATTTTTCCTACGAGTTCATTGTACCTGTTGTGTTACAAATAAAATAAATATAAAAAAACGCATTGATTTGAATCGGTGGCTTTAAATCCCTCGTTTATAAAACATTTTTAACTCCAGCTTCACTTCAATCTCCGCGAACGTCAATCAACAGCTGTCAGCATAAGAAACGCATCTGAAGCAAGATAATTTCTCACAGGTACCTAATTACAACCAGTCTGTACCGGTACCCGGTGGCTCTCACTTACCGGTTGTCCGTTTGGAAATGGTAACATAACCGATACCTGCTGCAAACGGAACTCGCCTGATAGCAGGAAGTGTCGCCGCGTTGATGTGTTCAATGGGAAAAACAATTAGTCGCAGCATTAGCAACGAGGAACTGACGCCTATCGCAATCTTCAAGTGATGTTGCGGTTGGGGAAGTGTGACAGCAATACACGGCGTAGAGTGGCGTCTCTTTTGGAATTGCAGATCTAACTGTAATAGGTTAGGAGTTGGTATTGTTCGTATGGAAGGGAACGTAACTTGAATATCAAAAGATTTCAGAGTCGGCGAGTTTGCCGCCATGTAAAACTCATAGATGTTCATAGTGACACGATTTAAGGACTTCTTGGTGAATTCTGGAACTGAAAACATTTTTTAAACATTAATATTCACAAAAGGTTAATAAGAAGACGGTGCATCCTCAATAACATTTGGTTAATAAAGCCTAACTTTCCGTTGTTGTGATTCACTGCACTTACTGATGACTAATTTTACTCTGAACTTCCTCTTAACTTTAATCTTTTCCGATCATCAATAGTAAGCAACATCCACGAAGATACAGTTAAATTACTCACAAGAGAACGTAAAAACCCAAGCTGAATGTTAAGATTACATATCTATTTATCTTATACATATTATCTCTCTTAAGTCATGACATTGAGAGGTTGCCTGTACTATGAGCTTGTGAGAAAGTTCTGTCGCTTTTATGGGAGGGGGATGCCGCTATGCGTAGTATAATGCGCCGTCTCGCTTCCATACTCGTAACTATTATGCATAATGGTTTCATAGTGGGGGAATTGAACATTTTTCAGCGTCTGATATCTTTTATCTGATAGAAATTCATCTGTTCTTTCATGTTTTAGTGTGCGACTGTTTGTTTGGTGAAACAGATATTTTTTGACGAAAATACAAGAAGTGTTTTGTGAAAAATGTTGAATTGTGAACTTGATTCTTTAAAGGTAAACTGTTGATTGTTTCTGAATGCTTCATGTCTTGTGTATGGTTGTGTCTTCCTGTTTTTTGTGGGACTCGATTGTTTTGGAGTTTTTACGTACGTTTGTACGGCGAGATTCAGGGCGTTTTGAGAGTTAAGCGTTGTTAGCGGCCTGTCATGAAGTATATTCATTTATCTAGATAACAGTAGTTACAAGCAGTAATCACTTAGGTATATACGTTAACATGATGATTGTAAATTAAAAATACATGTAATAGACCCCTGTTCCTTAACTTCCTTATCGCCGCACGACATTTTCCACTTCAGAAATGTATTCCATGATATATTTGTCTAAGTAGGTACTAACTACTCGTACGAATTAGGCTTAGCTTAATTGTATTGCTGTAAATGGCAAGTATGAATACATTTAAGGTGACCAACACAATCTATTGATCATGACGAGCTACACGGACGTTTATTGCAGTCATTAGGATGGGCCATGTTTGGCATTGCCTTTTACTTCTTAATATAATGTCAGACTTCTAAATTATCGGTATTATATTATTGTTATTCGAGACAGCCTCCATAAGTTTGTATATGGTATGATGATGATGATTGAGGTGATTATCAGCTTATTATATTTCTTTTAGTCTACAAATTTTAAAGCTCTGCACTAGTTTGTCATAATTGACTCCAAATGTTCATGCCCTAAGTCCCTTCCCATCCATTTGGTCAACATTGACTGACGTCATCTTGTGGGCATCTGTCTTTATCATCAAGTGACATGAGAAATAAAACAAAAGATTCTCATAATAATGCACTTCGTTTGAGTGTCTTAATTAAAATTTTAACTTGTTCTTATCATTCGTCTCACATTTATCGGGAATGGATGGAACCCTTAATCTTTTTTTTTGCACTCACTCGGCCGACGAAATCGAACCCTTAACCTACGATTTAGTCATCAAATATCGCAAATTTGTCCTGGATGGGAATCGAACCCACAACTTCCGATATAGTCAGTCCCACTTACCACTAGATCAACAACCCAGATATAGCATATCATATTAGGTGCTGCACGGAATGGTGCTTATCATGGGAACCAAATGAGTGTGTTATCTGTGGTTAGACAATGAGCTAACATCTTACCGCGATATATTATGACTGCACTGTAACGGTTATCTCAAAACCTGTTTCACTTTGATAATGGTATTTCGGTATCAGATACTGAAACGTGAAGGAAATAGGGAAGAAGGAAATGAGGAAATTAGGATGATTTAAAATAAAAATCTTGATATTAGCGAAGACGAGATTTGCCGACTTTTAGCTATTGTCTAAAATTGTCAGGTCAGTCACGAATCTAAAGAAAATTGATATTGAATTATGAGATTGTATAACTTTATTTATATTATCCTTATTTTTTACAATGTAGGCACTTAAGCCATTCCATTTTGCTCGTAGAAAGTCTATTATTTAATCGAAATGTTTTATTCTGTTTTTTTTTCGTATCCTGACATATCAACCTACTTTTAAGTTTTAATAGTTTATGAAATGTCAGTCACTAGTTCAGCATAAACTGTTATTATCTATGTATGACACATGACATAGACAATGGCTCTATGATAATTCACTATAGTTATCCACCTACGTTTAAAAAGCGGCTTTTCAAGTGTGATTACGCCGTTTAAATTCGACACGTGTTATTAAATATGGCATACTTTTAATTAACATTGATTGTGCTTAAACAAATACGTCCTATAAACCCATTTATTAAGAACCCTGGCAGGCAATAAATATTGTTCGATTAGGGATCTATGTAGAGTTATTCTACGATTTTGGCGATTAACATACCAAGTTAATAGCATATAAAATTCCATAGTTAATGAAGTAACGGTAAAAATAGAGCCTAACGAATTGGGAGCAGGACTGCAGAGGGAATAAGTATTTACAGATTCAGCCGATTTTGTTTAAGACGAAATGTAGTTTGAAGAATTATAACTATGCCTACAATACGTAGGAATTTATCCAACCTACCTTCCTAAAATCAGTGCTGATTGACTTCATAAAGTGCCTTAAAACTACAAATTTATTATCTCTTAGAACTTAACCATAGTTAACGTGTTTCAATCAAACCAAATGGTAGTCCATCATAAACAAACAGGTCTGGAACTTCAGCGGAACCCGTTCCATCGCAAGTGAGTGTCAGTAGTGCCGCCCACGCGATATTGTAATGTAATTATACAATGTATGACATTAACATGCGTACAATTACATTACAGTCAATAGATCACGGTGCTGAGTCAAGTCAGTAGTGTCGGTGGTCGCTCGCAGACTGGTTCTAGTGTCTTTGTTGAGTTATTAGTGTTTAGTGATACGGAATTCAGATCAGAAGGAAGTTTTACCGGTAAGTGACTAAATTAGCCTTTTTTGTGTACTTTTCTCATAGTACAGCCAGGAACAAAAATGCTATTTAAATGGTTACTGAAGGTATCTCTATGTCTCAAATTTGTTGCTGGAAGAGTTTCTTGCTTTTTAACTTCATGAAAACAAAAATTGTTAACATAATATTTATACTGCATATTTGTTTAGTCTTCCTATAGTGCTTTCATGAATTAACCACTCAACCAATTTTCATGAAATTTGGTATAGTATAAGCCTTAAGCTTAAAATGGGTGCTTACAAGATTATTTTCGCTATAATGGCTGGGCAAAATCTCGTTTAAGACGTTCGGAGAGCAAAAACTAGTTTAAGACAATTCAGGCAGGCCTCCTACACACTTTAAGTCTTTGTATTAAAACCACGTGTGATTGACCTGGTCCTTTTGTACGCGTTTCAATCAGTTCACAACCGCGCCGCGCGGTCTTATGTGCCGCTAACTAAACCCGCCCACATCGCCGTGACCCCTGTCTTGTGTCGGGCTCCATCCAAAATCATCTGACTCATTAAATTCTGTATTACGAACTAAATTGGTTACTTACAGTGATTCCTAATATCGATTCTCGGTATTCTGTAATTTTAAGTCAGTGGCTGCACTTTAAAATGATTATAGTGGATAGCAATAAAAATACTTCTTTGTGGTCTTAATATAATTAAGCAAAAAGGTTTTATACCTATGTTCACATAACAATAATTGTCTAATAATCTAACTATATACAATTGCTTTTAATAATCTACTTCCGAAGATTTCTGAAACGCGAATACCAGATCGGGCGTTTACGAACACTGAATAATTTTTAACGACTAGTTTTACGGATATTGTGAATGCAAGTTAATTGATAAATAATTGTAGTAGGTGTGGTAAACAACCAGCAAATGTCAACACATCCCTTATGTTGACAATGTTAAACGTACGTCGTTAAGCTGTATGTAGCGTAACTAAACACTTTGTTTGTTGCATGTTAATGTTTCCTTAGAATATATAAAAAGTTTTGAAACTTGTCAGTTAGATGAGACAATTGTTAAAATAATATCTTCATCCTTTCGTGCGTCCCAAAGAAAGAACGAATATAACACATATAACAAATAACTCTGTACAAAAAATATTTCCTCTGCATAAATTGGATAAAATTTCGAATAGTTAATTTAAAAATGTATCAAAGCAGGAATTGTAATTTAATGAATATCCTCTTCATCAAATCCATTTCACATTCAGATGTCACAGTAGAATAAAAATATCCAAATATATCTAAGTCACTCTTTTGCTTAAGACAGTCAAACATATGACATCCAAAACAAAGCAATGTTTATACCAGCATTAATCAACATGCTAGCACACTTGTTGATGTTATGCTAACGTTTCTAATCGGCTATTATCACTGCTATCTTATCATGCGTATATTTGCCCACGCCGTGACGTCAACTCCTGTTTCCCAGGTCAAATTACATTTCGACAATGGAAAGCTCTAATAGAAAACGATCAAATGTATGAACATTACAGGTATAAGTCATATATTTTTAGGATTACGTATTCTAAGAGTAGATGGAACCTACCTACTTACCGTTTTATCCATCTGACCTCCTGTCCGTCGTCTTTCTGTCACCGGACTGAACTATCTCATGAACCGTGATAGCTGGAAAGTTAACATTTTGACGTATGTACTTTTGTAATGGTCATAAATTCTTCATATTCATTTGTCATCCAACCGATGTGTTTTTGTTCAGTCGAACTCGCACTTGACCGGTTATTATACATTTAAACCTCTTCTTTTAACACTAACGATTGTAGCAATTTCACTGGTTACTGGGCTACATAAGCCCTTGCCTATTGTCACGAAAGCAGTCAGCTCACCATTAAAGGATTGTGAAACCGCTGTGAACTGCGAATGCGATGTCATAAACACTTAAAAATTACGTGGCCGTTAGAAAGTGGCCGCATAACAAAGATTTCTACTAAAATCCTAATAATTCCGGTTGTATCAAATGTTTTTGTTATATAGACTGGTGGAATGAAGAGTTCCGGAAATATTGTTATGGAAATAATAGAAAAACCGTGTCGTTTTTGTGAAATTCTAAAGAATTTCACATTTTCTGATCAAGTTCCGATTTCGAAGGACAATTTCAAAGAATATTAAAATTTGGACAATCATTTTATTAGATCGTTTCATTGGTCAATACAATTGAATTGTTTAAAATCCTATTGAACTAACCTGACAAAGTAAGTAAAAAAAGGCATGCCTAGAAAGGTTTTCTTCGAAATTAAGTTACCATAAACTGGTGTTACACAAGCATTGATGAAAATAATTGTCCGTTGGATAGTGTGTATATTTCAATTGTCTACATTTAACAACCATCTCATATCTCATACATTATAAAAGACAATAAACTCGTCCTGCGCATCTTGCTAACAAATATGGAGTTATCCTTTACATATTCCAAGGTTTCAAGGCTCGCGTGACGCAGATGCGAGAGCAAACGACTTAGGTGTCCACTCCGCGACCTTGCATAGCTCGCTACTAATACGCTTAGTTATTCCACAAGCGTTTTGTGTACTTTGTTATACATACAATGTTATGTACATACATATATGCATATATATAGGTACATGCCATGCGTTTTGCATTTGAGAGGCCGCTACCTTTTAAAGAATTAATAATCATTGCAGTTGTGTTGGAAAGAGATGGCGCTCTACGTTGTATAGTGCGCCGTCACGTTCCCACGTTGTGGTACGCGTTCTGATCTTTGTCTGCGGCCAGAAGTTTAATGAACGAAGTACTTATATAGTGTAGGTATTCGAAAACTATTTATTATAATATGTATTTTACATAACTATGTCAGTGGTGACCATTTGTAGATTTCCATTGTTGTTCTTATACATATTATTATTCAATAGCTTGTTTATCGCGTACATTGAGACTGGAAATAGTCTAATCTGAGAGAATTATCTTGTTTATGAGCTAAATAAAGTTTAGATCAAGTTCCACGATATAATGGCTATGCTTTTTGGGGCTTGTTTTGTTATGATGTGATTTTTGAAATAGTTTTAACTCTACTATTTAGAGTTTTGTCATTGTTTCCCCCAACTGTGGTCTAAAACCACCTTTTAAAGTAAGACTCTAGTCTCTAACTGCAGTTGAGGAAAAGAGAGGCCGCTTTGCGGGGTGTAATGCGCCATCTCACTTACGCTACTGCAAAAACTTTAAGAAAGCCTGGTTTAAGAGGAAGCCTGGTAGGCCTCATGAATACGTTACGCAACAAGAGTCTTCACACCCGCGCCCAACTACATGTAAATTAGATTTAAGTGGCACTGATCACTAATAGGATCAAACTAAGCTATCATTTTTAAAGCCGACGTCAAAAGAGGCATGTTATAAGTTTGACGTATCTGTCTGTTTGTCTGTATGCAAAAGTTTAAACTGACGGTAGTACCTATTTAAAATTTAAATTTCAACTTGTATTATTTAATAAAACAAGTACTTGTTACAATACAACCAAGTCTTAATTTTATTAAGGAAATTAATCAGATTTATTAAAACAACTCTGCTTCATTCTATAATACCTCAAAAACCTTGAAGTTTTAAAAACAATGATTTAATATATGTAAAGTCGTGACACTTCGGTACAAGTTTTGACAGTTGATACTTATCTTAAAGAGACAATAGCTGAACGGGCCAATGAACCAGAAACATGTTCTATTTGATACAGTACTATAGTACATACAACAAGTTTTTATTTAATTGTTTTTTTTTTTAACTTCACGATTTTTTTTGCTGTATCAATTTAATTAGCTGTGTTTACGAAGTCCGTTTTAAGTTAATCCTGGAAACTCTATCGGTGTTAGCTAATTCTAATTAATCCAATAGGAGTTAGGTGTGACATGTATTACCTATATTGAATTTCTTTAAGCGCTGTCATGTTTTACGTAAGCGACTTCAGTTGAACAAACTTATAAAGAATATTAGAATATGACTCTACGATAAAATAATTTAATAATTTAATTATAAGACTTAAGTGTTTGATCTCGAACAGTTTTTGTATATACATAGAGGTATCAAAGAGCAAAGTAATCTTATTCAAATAAGATACTTGAATCTAATTGTATAGGATTACGTAATAATAAACAATGCATATAAATTGATTAGTTCTGCACAGCACACATCCACACAGTAGTTATGAATCAATCGCCACTTTATCGATGACTACATAATCGTTGCTAATCGTTCTGTCTATTCTAATCGATTGTTTGATATTATGAATATTAATGAAGCCACCAACATGGCCACCGTCACCTCGTAAAGTGTGACTGCAGGTATAGCCGAGTGGTTGATTCCACCATGCCGAACGCGACGAGTCGCGAGCTCGATCCCCGCGTAGTACAAGCATTTGTGTGATCCACGAATGCTTGTCCTTTCCTTTATATGTTTCTGAAAAGTCCCCGCGAAGCAAGAAAAGAAGGCAAACAAGGAAGAAAACTCTTTAGAGCGGGGGTCGTTTAAAGAAAAAAAAAGTGCTATTGTGGAAGGGAGACATCAGATTACACCGTTTAGAGTTGCATCTCGCTCACACAATTTCTATAGTAATCCTTAAAGTGTAGTTGATAGGCACCCTGTATATGCCGTGTCCCATAAGTGGCACAGATGGTATCTGCGCATGATGTCACTCCTGTTCTGGGCTATCTCGAGAACATCTTGGTTACGCAATGCATTGTGCGTGTGCCTCCACTGTCATCATTTGACATGGTGCGTGGAGACGCTTGCTCTTGTTCTACATTATATGGTATTGTCTTTGCAATGAGCTGTTTGGGAAAGAGTTTCGTTAATATTTAGGTTGTGTTTGGTGTGATATTTAATGCTTCATATACTTGGGAAGAGGAGTTAGTTTTTGCTACCTACAGATTTCATTTTGCGTCAACAACTTATTATAAAACCTTGTGTTATATTTTTTGTCTCAATTTTTTTTTTGCTAGTTAAAATACTTAATGAAGATGGGGCCTAATTAAGACACAAATTATTCCAAATTTACTCGTCATTTTTCAAAACTAGAGACTGAAAATCCCAAAAAGATCTGCAGTCATTTTAATTGGAGACTTTTGCGAAATACTTGCAGTTTCAACAATCTCTTCAAACAATTATAATTAATCCTAATTGAGGTCACAATGATGCCACATCACTACAGACAACATTCAGTTTAATCAAAATAACAGAGATATCTTCACAGAAAGTTGTACACAATTAGATAATGTTAAACAACTTTCATAAAAACTATTACACATTTAAATCGGCCAGGGGGCGATACCGTATGATATGTCACGAGCGGTAGTTCACGTAATATGTACCAAACGAACTAAGTATACAGTCAAAACAAACAGTACAGACGAAGGATAACCCTATTTTTATAGCCATAAGGTTTGTTATAAGGAAATGGGTGTTTTAGAACTGCAGATGTAAGTTTGTAAAACAATTTACGCAACTAAATAAAGATTACGCGCGATTTTTGTAGAATGATGTTGTGCTGCTCTGATTGCAGTGATAAATTGTGTGCCGGTAACATTGCGGCTCCAACCGGCTCGGTTGTACCTGCCTTGTCAAACGATACAGATCTCGCTTTTATTATCTTCTTACATTAGATTGAGCGAGCTTTTGAGATCGGATTTACTTTTTAGGGCTACGTACCCAAAGGGCAGAAATAGAAGTTTTTGTAGGGGCCTCTTTTTGCAAAATTTATATTAGTTTTCTTGTAGCGAACCTTCAGTTTCGTGAAGCCGACTCACACTTAATTTGCTTTTTCTAAATAAATCTTAATACGTAAGACTGACCCTCCTTAAAAACCCCAGTAAGTGATGTATCAAATACTTAACAATCTAAAAGATGTCAATTGTTTTTAGACAATGATGAGAAATGAAATGAAATTCCGGAACCTTTTTGTTCAACAGTACTTTATATTAAAAACATCCATCATGTACCTCACTGAATGACTTATGTAAAATACAAGACATACTTCGGCAAGCATGATATAGAACAAAACATACAAAATAGTCTACAAGTAAAGCAAAAACAAGAGACAAATGCATTCTAATTTACAATTCTATAAAAATATATCTTCCTATTATATGAGACGTACGAAGTCACATTGTCGCGATTATATGGTAATAATGACTGCTGTCAAAACTGAGCATCCACATAATAGGAAAAAAAGACAAATAACGATTGGCAATGCATCATTAAAGTAATATAAAGGAATATTTCTGAAACTAATCGGGACGAAGACAGAGCTATTTTTGAATAGATCCTAAGTTGAGTACTCACTGTCAATTTAGAATTACTAAAATAATTTTATTAATTTAAACAGATCTTTTAAATGGGGCATATTTATAATTTTGATTGTGTGCTCTTACAGTTTTACTCTTGGTTTTCTCTACCAAGTTGTATAAAGGCAGAAAAAAATCTGTTCTCTCTTTTGGCTCTTCGTTTCCCTTCTCCCTCCATGGCCGAAAAACTCATCAACAACACACCTTTAAATATTGAATCTAAATTAATTGCTGAATGTAACTTTATCTCTTTCATTTATAAATTAACTGATACATCGCATCGAAATCCTCATACCTTTAGAATGTCCAGACATGGGTCCATTACAATAAGTACTTACTTCAATCCTATAAACACAAATGCACGTCTTATTTGTGTAACAGAAAACAAAAGATCATCATTCGATTGTCTATTTAAGTAGTCAGTTCACAGTGGCCTGTCAGTCGCAGGACCGATCTATACATGGCTTTACAAACATATCGCTCAAAAGATTTTCCTCATCACGTTGGCTAAGAATGCGCCTTATGTCGTGCAAGTGACGTCGGTAATGTGCTAAATTGTTATGCAAATGTGCAGCGCATGAATAAATAACAGATCGTGCTACGGGTAACAAGGTGCATCTTATTTAGCTGTCCAACTATTGGCAGGATAAAGACATGCTGAGAGTTATTGTTAAAGGGTCTATTTGTTTAAATACCAACTGTATTTGCTGTCTTGTGCCGCTAAAGTATCGCTTTCGTAAAGTGTTTTCAGTAATGCGATTTCTATGAAGACATTTTTTGCTCGTTACAGGAAATCTTGGGAAGCTTTGTGCTACTATATGAATTCTGATAATTTTTGGAAATAAATAATTTGGATTCATAATCATGTTACTTTTATGTTTTCTAAACATCTACAACATCTCATATATTTTAACATTTCATACGAAGCATGAATGCAAAGCAAACAATGTTGTGATCGTATCTCCCTTTTGGAATTTTCCATCTCCATTGTATCTCCAAAAATATTTGTCAATCACATACTTGTATCGGTACGCCTTGCATTTGTTTATAGGTACAATCTGCAACAAAAGACAAATAGATTATAATCAGATTCACAGAGCACTTACTTTTTAACGTTAATTAATTTAATAATGCTCAAATGTAAAGAATTGACATTTCGTTATAATAAGTCACGTGAATTTGGCCTGTCATTTCCATACATAAGAGTGTTTTCTATTTATGATTGTAAATGTCACTTGGTTATAGGGGCAATATTTTTGAGACATATAAAAAAAGTGGTAATCGAATTTAAAACGTACTTTAGGTGTCAAGTGTATAGCACAACACGGGTTATTAGTTGTTGAATTTGATTGTGTGTAGTTTTCTTTAAATCAGTGTCCAAGTTAGTTCGACTTTTGCCGGTAACTGTACTTGAGAGGTAAACAATATGGCAGATGAATCATAATAGTGTAGTACTTCAGTCTCTTTGAATTCTAATTCTTATGTGTGTCACGTTCATCCCTTATGGAGTGACCTTCGAGATGACATGTCATGGTGTTGATTCAAGATGACATGTGTCTTCTGTTTATTATTACTCAAGTATCTTCTGGAGTTTCTTATTTGGATTGAACGACAAATAATGATCTTTCTTATTATTATTTCCTGAGTCATGCCTTTGTTACAAGTTTACCCTGTTTCGTATGCAACTGTTCCTTAAGACTTTTCCTTTAAGCAAAGGCCAATGTACGCTAACAACAAGTGTACTCCTTACTTCATACGCCATACGCAGTTGATTATAATATTTTGTTTTTCATAAAAAATCCCTGCTGCACCAAGGACTTAATCTTTGTGTCGCGGGGGTTTCACAAGACATGCATACTCAGAACGACCGCAAGGAAGCATACAAATTATTCATTCGATTTCCATTATAATGCTAATAAATCTATGTTAAATAGTTCTTAGTTACGAGTATGTGTGAATGTGTGTCAGGTGCATTTACCATATAGGGTAGTGTCTTAAGAAATAGCGGACGTTGCAATTTTTGCCGTCGCTGACTGCCGCTAACGTCAGACTTGCGAATTCCTAGATATCTGGACTGATATTACTGCTGCATTAGAATTATGATTTATTTTATTTTAGAGAGGGATTAATGTAATGATGATATGGGAGATATTTGAAATACCTATATACAGACATTTCCCATACTAAGAATCTTATTCCGTGCAAGTGTCATACACATAACCCCGAGAGCCACTACAAACATTCATAGCTCACACAAATATTGAGGGATAACTCGGGATTATAATAATCCCATTTTGCTTATGAAACAGGATACAAAGCAATTATTTTACTCATAATAAAAACTCGTCTGGTCATTGACTTATAGTGTCATGATACACATTGAGCAACGTGTCGTAATTGGCACTTGATAACAAATGTCGTAATAATCCGTGTATAATTGTGTGTGTTAATCGCATACCTAAGTGTTTCATTCGTAATTTCTATTTTATAACAATAAATTCAAAAGAATTTATCCCTAGTGTCGTAGAAGGTTTCACAAACATTCAAGTAAGGTGCATAGATTCAAAACAAGCATTCGTGAATTGCACAAATGCTAAACGCGGGTATCGAACCCGCGACAAGTTGCGCACAGTGGATTTAACCATTCAGCTATAAGTATAGTCGATTATCATTTTAAAGTAAACATAAAACAATCATTAAAGTTGTCTGACTTTCAAAGCTCTTACGACCTTATAATTTCACTAGCTGTTTGCCCCCGACTTATGATGATATAAGTTATGATTTGTACCCGCCCTGTTTTTTTTTCACATTTTCCATTGTATCTTCGCTCCTATTAGTCGCAGCGTGATGTTATATAGCCTAAAGCCTTCCTTGATAAATGGTCTATTCAACACAAAAAAAATCAATTCGAACCAGTAGTTCCTGATATTAGCGCGTTCAAACAAACAAACTCTTCAGCTTTACATATTGGTATAGGGTATAGATTATACTACACCATTATATTCTTTTAGTTCGACCATTCAACGATTTGGAATAAAAAACTAAAACAAACTTAATATCTTCATTAAGTTTGGACGGCTTCATGCACTTTAGATAAGTAAATAATTATTGTGCATTAGACACAAATGATGCGCGCACGCATCCGCCATTACGACGTCATTACGAACAGACAGACATTGACACAGCTCTAGACAATTTTTAACTCTTGACCTTAACTGTGATTGTTGATGGTGCACTATATCTGGTTTTGAGGTCAATAATAAAGCGGTTACGGTATTAATTGTCGATTATAAGATTTTTATGAAGATTTTTTTTACGTTATTTTCGATTAAATTTAATGTAAGAACTTTTATGTTTTTTCAAGAGAAAATAAATATCATTGTAATAGTACGATTGTGCCGCCTGCTCTCACCTCACCGCTGCGTTAGCTCATGGATAAGGACTTACGACTTTTGGTTTCGAAACTAGTCGTTCGATACCGATGAATACGCGTGAGTACACCGTTATCAATTAACATTAATTAAGATAAGTAAATACACTTTGTAAGACATAATAGGTAAGTTAACATTAGTCCGCAATAATAGATCGCAAATTTAGGCTTTAACAAATGCGTCTGACAAAAGCGTTTTCAAAAAAGATATGACCAAACGATTACCTAATTCTTGTCTCATTCATAAAAATAACTAAATATTAATGACCATTATTGTTATTAGTTCTCATTCCTAATGAATTATCGTTATTAAAATCACCCGTTATGGATATCCATGACATAATAGGCTAGAAGGTCAAGCAAAGGAAATCAAACGATTAGCTAATGGATTTCATGTGTAATAATAGATTCATTTATTGATTAGGAAGTATAATAGGAGCTTTCACTAAACATTTTAAATAATTTCATGTAAACGACCGTTCTTTGCGATACAATGGCGTAAACTAAGAAACAAGAATGCTGTGTCTTTTGGACTCCACAAAAACGAGAGATCTTTGTATACATATACTAAACGTAATTAAAACAAGTGATCTGTGCGTATTTATACGAATTGCGATCTATTACATGTATAAACAGTTATTGTAAGTAGGACAATAATTTAATTAAAGGTTTTATCTCCCAACTCATCTACCAACTAAAGTTCCACGTAAAATAAAAACATTAAAAGAATAACTAATAAAAGTGTGTGAAAATACATTAGAGCCGTTTAGTCCCACACACCGAGGCATCGAGACTCGTTCGGCAAAACAACAAACAAAATATGACAATGGACGCATTACATATACAAATAACAATAGCAATGGCATAGCCACTGCATATCGAAGAATAATTTCTCAATCTAGGTTCACACAGACTCGCGCCGAGCTCATCTGGTGACGTAACGAGTTGATAACAATCACGTGATGTAACAAACGGAACATATAATTTGGACTCGCTAATTACTTCTTCCGGACCCGCTTCCGTATTTATTGGGAGTCTGATGCGTTTAGAATTTGAATTAGCCTTTATTTTACTCATTTATTTTAAGACTTAGCAGCTTATCCTATTATATGTGTTTTTTGTTATTAATTTATGTACGTAAAATAATTTTGATTGTGGAAAAATTAAAACAGTACAGTGACTACTCAAATTAAGAAAAGATTTTTGACAATTCCGAATTATGATTTTCAGAAAGGTGTAGGATTTCAATTTGTCTGTATTTTAGAATATAGATTAGGGATATTAGTTCTGTTTGCAATAGTTCATGCACACTCATTGCTGTATAGTGTATATCAGTCACCGATGCGCCGGCGCCGGTGTGGGGAGACGCAACGTACGTGACCGTAATTGGATTATTTTATCAATACTACTAACATTAAAATACCCCGGCTTTAAGGATTATATACAAGGGCACGAATGTCTAAGTAGGTCACGCAACTAAATATAGGTACTGATGATACTGTTAAAATATGCAGAAACCAATTTATTAGCTTGTATTTTTATCACACAGTTTACTTTCAATTAAAACTAGAAGTAATTTTAAGTAGGTTAAACTCACATTTTCATTTTTTTTGCAGAATACTCACACACTTATAAAATAAACACACAGTTATAATCTTACATTAAAATATACCGTGCCCACAGTACTTATACTAGCTAAGTCGATATTGCTAACCAAGAGGCAGCTCGACAGGAATCCTTGCAATGTCTGGGATTGTTTCATCAATTCAATGGCGCTACAAGTACTGCAACATTAGGTTATCCCTGCATAACTATAATAGGAGTTATGCAAGCAGCTCGAAGCTTCCTAGTTCGTGTGCCGAATTACAAAACCCTATAAATGGCAGAGCGTGACATTTGAAAAGCTAATGCTGAGTGCTGCGTCTGGACGGAGCGCGCATGCCAATGTTTA